>NW_011494732.1:1853564-1853681 GCF_000754665.1 Bison bison bison | reverse complement strand
CTTTTCCAATGAGTCAACTCTTCGCATGAGGTGGGCAAAGTACTGGAGTTTCAGCTTTAGCATCATTCCTTCCAAAGAAATCCCAGGGCTGATCTCCTTCAGAATGGACTGGTTGGA
>NW_011494732.1:1840138-1852930 GCF_000754665.1 Bison bison bison | reverse complement strand
TGGCATAGTCAATAAAGCAGAAATAGATGTTTTTCTGGAACTCTCTTGCTTTTTCCATGATCCAGCGGATGTTGGCAATTTGATCTCTGGTTCCTCTGCCTTTTCTAAAACCAGCTTGAACATCAGGAAGTTCACGGTTCACATATTGCTGAAGCCTGGCTTGGAGAATTTTGAGCATTACTTTACTAGCGTGTAAGATGAGTGCAATTGTGCGGTAGTTTGAGCATTCTTTGGCACTGCCTTTCTTTGGGATTGGAATGAAAACTGATCTTTTCCAGTCCTGTGGCCACTGCTGAGTTTTCCAAATTTGCTGGCATATTGAGTGCAGCACTTTCACAGCATCATCTTTCCCTGGTGACATTTTACAACCAGCTTTCAGATGGACCACAGTAGGTTGATTTGTTCTTGCCAATTTCCATGGTGTAAATATCTCAGTGTGGCCAATTTCAAGCCACCAACAAAAATGTGGTATTGGGAAGAAACACCTTTTGTGCCATCAGGTCGAGACCTACTCCATCCCACCAGTTTCAAGAGCACCATCCAGAAGTTGCTCATAATCACTCCTCCTCACATCCCACTGACCAGAACTTTGACAGGTGGCTATACCTGACTGCTAGAGAGACTGGGAAATGTAGTTTTCAGTCTACATTTAGTCTGGTGGCCAATGTGCCGAGGGGAAAATTTAGAGAGCCTAATCTTATGGAAGAAAGAGAAGATAAATTATTTGAGACCCCTGGAAGTCTGTGGTACAAGAGATTTAAAACAGAGGAGTATCCCGTGATTGGGCTTCTCAGGTAGTACAGTGGTGAACAATCCACCTGCCAGTGCAGGAGACTCAAGAGACATGGGTTCAATCCCTGTGTTGGGAAGATCCCCTGGAGTAGGAAATGGCAACCCACTCTAGTATTCTTGCATAGAAAATTCCATGGACAGGGGAGTCTGGTGGTACACAGTCTGTAGGGTCACAGAGTCAGACATGACTGAGCACACACATGCACACATGCATCCTGTGATTAAAGTTACATTTTGGAAAAGTCCTTCTGGCAGTGTATAGAGGAGAGATGGAATGCATGGGGCTGGAGCAGGGAGACAAGAGAGGAGGCTGAGCTCACTGCAGTTGGGGCAGAAAGAAAAATCTGGGCTCTCCAGGATTTGGTCATTGGTTGTTAGAAGCTGGTGGTAGAATGTTAGGATTAAAAGGGGTGAGAGGGTATAGGAAGGTTTCCATGTCTCCAGCTTGGATGATAGTGGTGCCATTGTTTGAAATTTAAAAACCAAGTTTTGAGGGGAAGGGGAAGACTTTTCTTGAGGTGCTATTGGCTTCTCTAGGTATTATCCAACGAGTATCCAAAAATAGTGTCAGTTGTTCAGTTGTGTTGTACTCTTTGTGACCCCATGGACTGTAGCCCACCAGGCTCCCTGTCCATGGAATTCTCCAGGCAAGAGTACTGGAGTGGGTACCCATTCACTTCTCCAGGGGATCTTCCTGGCCCAAGGATCAAATCCAGGTCTCTTGCATTGCAGGTTGATTCTTTATCATCTGAGCTACCAGGGAAGCCCTCAAAAAATAAGATCTGAAATTCAGAGAGGGCAGATTGAGTATTGATCAGAGTTCATATTCATAGTTTCCAAATTTGGATTTTCTCCCGTCAATTTTGCAGAAGAGATCTGCTTGGGGTATAACAAATAGTCAGGACCTTTTCTCTTATGATAACAGAAACTCAAACTGGCTTAAGGGAAAAAGAAAGAAAGGAAAATAGTGGTTCATGAAAACTGAACCACTCTATCCTTGAAAAGTTTAAGGATAGAGCAAGCTTTGGGCATGGCTGGATCAAAGGCCAATAACAGTATCATTAGGACATGTATTGTCTTTATGTTCAGTTCTCGCCCCTGCTTTCTTCTATGATGCGTTTGTTCTAGGCAGCCTCTACTCACAGGGTAGCCAGGTAGCTAACAGAAAACTCAGATCTATATCCTTTTAGCATAGCATGTCCAGCTGCTCAAACCAAAGTCTTGGGACTGGTTCTTAGTGTCCCAAATTGGATCACGGGACTGTTCCTGAACTGATCACTGTGAACAGTCTTGGTCTGGCTTAATTGTTGCGCCTACCCCCTGAGCAGGAGGGTGGATCAGTCCCAGCTAACCCACACTGAGTGGTGAGGGCTCCCCTAAAGAAATGAAAGACATCACCGGAAGAAGAGAGGATGGACAATGGACAGCCACAGCAGCAGATGTCAGTCAATAAAGCCAGTTTCCAAGAAGGAGCTGCTGATTTCACTCAGCCCATGCTTTGTCAGGGAAATTAATGGACACTCTTGCCACTTCCCTGCCTGATCTGTAGTTAGTTGTTTTCAGTCATCATTAGGTCTTGGGCTTTTTCTACTAGAGTTTTTCACAGTGTAGCAACTCATTAGCCAGTGGGCAGGATAGACCCCCTTACCAAAGAGAAAGGGAAACAGGCCAGGGGTAGCCCTTAGCTTCTGATGGCTCAGCCTGCAGTGATTCCTTAATCTGAAAATGGGTAGCTAGGGAGAGGAAGTGTCATCATCAGTCATCTTGGACATCTTTATACTATTTTTTAAGAGAGTTAACGAAGGCGTGTTTGACAAAATAACAATAACACAGAATTATTGGTGACCTTGTCAGTGACCCAAATTAAAAAACCATTTATCTTCTCTGTGTGTAAATTTCACTTTGGAAAGCTTGCTCCTGGCAGCTGTTAATTAGAAGGGGGAAAAGAGGTAATTGACATTCTAAAATCTTTTCCTGCATGTCATCTTTCTCTTCATTTCACTGGGAGGAGTATAATTAGCAAAGAGGAGTGGTAGGATCTATGGATCTATGGACAATGGATAAGCAGTCATTGCCCTCACCAAAAGAAATAAAGGAAAAGGTCTAGGGAAAGGATTTGGCCTGAAGACTATTGACTTGAGACCCCTAAAAAGTGAAACAAAGTTTTCATTGCACCTCATTTCAGGGAGCTCCCTGCTCAGGCCCCAGGACTGCTGTGCACAGTTGTACAAGTTGTGCACTGCTCAAGTAGGATTAGCTGAGGAGATGATGGGTGCTGAAATGCATCCCAGTTATTGCTCAGCAAGCCAGGGCCCCATGGGTTTGTGTCCATCCAAAGGAAACTTTTTTTCAAAAATTCATTCAAAAGTGATGTGTGTTGCAGTAGACTGACTTCTCCCCTGAAGACCCCAGAAGAAGCCTCACTTTTGCTTTGGTTCACTTTCCAAGGCTCATCATTATAAATGCCCTTCTCCAGGACTAGTGTAGTTTCCTGGCTTAAGGCCCATTCATAAAAATTATCTAAGTTAAATTGTTCAGTATTATTTGGATGCTACTTCATTCTATACCTGAAAAGTTTCTGCTGCCTGTTAATTGTTTCATAAAATGATAGTCACAGCCTGCTTTGGGCATCTGGCTGGTGCTTACGTGTCCAGCAGGAGATGGGAGCTTTCTTCACCCTGCAGTCTAACTTCTTTGGAGCTCTGGGAATAAATACAGCCCCCCCCTCCCTTTGCATCAGTGTTTACAAAAGCAGACTCAAATACAGTAGTCTGTATTAAGAAACAAAAAATGTATCTGTGATAATGATGTGAGTTTTTTATTTTTCAGCAGAGATTTACTGAGCACCTATTATGTTGCTAGATGCTTTAATAGCATGTCTGTGAACAAGAAAGTTCAAGAATTCTTTCTCCTCAGAGCTTACATTCCAACAGCAAACCACGTTCAATAAATAAGTAAACAAATGCAGACATAAGATAGTTTCAGATGCCAAAGAGGGTTTTGAAGACAAGAAAGTCGGATTGTGACTGGCTATTTTTGATTGGGTCATCAGGGACCTTCTTCCTGAGCAAATGACATTTGAGCAGAATATGAATAACAGGAAAGATCTGGCTGTGTGAAAATCAAGAGAAGGGTGAGCCAGAGGGTGAGAACAGCCAGTGCAAAGGCCCTGAGAGAGGACCAAAGTGGGCCCATTCGAAGGACAGAAGGATAATTGTGGCTGGAGTGTTGAAAGAAGGTGAGGAAGGAAAAGTAGGCGGGCAGAGCAGAGAGTTTGCATTGAACTCATCATGTGGAGGGAATTCCTAGGCTCCTTGCTCTGTTCCTGTCTTATAAATCCAGCCTTGCATTTGAGGCTTCTGTTTAGGTATTTACATTTCATCTCAAGTCAGGTGGACAAGCAAAACCCTGGTCCCACCAGCAACCCACCCCATAATGAAAATTCAGCAGTCATACATTCTACCCACGCATTCTCCATCTCAGTGAAAGTACTGCCATCTGCCTGATGCTCAGTCTCCAAGCCCACGAGTCATGCTGGATTTCTTCCCCTTTACTGTTCAGCACATCCTGTTCACTCCACTCCAGAATATATCCTGGTTCCAACCCTAGCCCCAGACCACCTGCATCATCTCATGCCCAGCCTGCATTATCATGTGCCTGGACAACCTCAATACAGCACGGTTGCTCCCCAGCATCAACCCTACTCTATAATCTATTCTCCACATGGCATCCTTGGAGGCTTTTTTACAGTGTAAATTAGAAGATGTCAGTTCATTCTGCTTAATACCCTCCACATTTTTCTCATCACATTTGGGGTCCCAATTCTGATGGGGGTCCCTCCTTCCATTCCCTAAGAATGCAGCCATGACTTTATATAATATTTTCTATTTGCCCCCATGAATTTACTCTACCCCCTGACATCTGATTGGCAGGGGCTGACTCCTCTTCTGGAGAAGGCAATGGCACCCCACTCCAGTACTCTTGCCTGGAGAATCCCATGGACGGAGGAGCCTGGTAGGCTGCAGTCCATGGGGTCGCACAGAGTCAGACACAACTGAGTGACTTCACTTTCATGCATTGGAGAAGGAAATGGCAACCCACTCCAGTGTTCTTGCCTGGAGAGAATCCCAGGGAAGGCAGAGCCTGGTGGGCTGCCGTCTATGGGGTCGCACAGAGTTGGACACGACTGAAGCGACTTAGCAGCAAACTCCTCTTCATCTCGCCTCTCCCGCCCCCTCCCTAGATCATTGCTTGGCATGTGGTAAGAGGTCATAACCATTTGTCAGATGAATTGTCTTCCAGGTTCATGCAGAGTCTCAGATGAAGTTACTCACTGGGAGCCACTGAGAATTCTTCTCTAATATAAAAAGTCCTGGAGCTGGGCAGCATGCATTATCATCATAGATAACTCCTTCGGGGGGAATTTAAAAGGTGGGATTGGTGGAAGCAGCCACACATCCGAGGAAGAGAAAAAGACAGCTTCCAACAGGCAATTGAAATGATCCCTGGAGAAATAACTTTGAAATTGGACTTTTTATTTCCTTATTTGAGCATTCATTGTTTTCCCTGGTAGCTCGTATTCCCAGAACTGTTTGTAATGTGAGGTATAAAAGCTAAATATTTATATAGAAGCTAAAGGAAGGAGACAAATGAGTTCACTCTGGGAGCCAAAAACCCAAAAGTCCACGTGCTCTGGGAGGGACCTATCATATAAGCAAAAGTGTATGATGCAGGGAGTCAAAATGTCAGCTACTGGTTCCTTTAGATGTGCGAGCATGTTTTGCTTGGCTTAGGTAAATTTTCCATTTCATTCATTCTGTTGCCAACATTTCAGCTTTTCATTTGAAAACTCACCTTTCTGAAATCTTACAGAAATTCACAGCATTTAGCGATATGGATCATCTAGAACCAAGGGGAGCCTGATTCCCCCTCCAGGTCTGAGTTTTCTCACACCTGGACAGCTTCACTTCTTAATGTTATCTGTTCTGGCCTTGGCAGCTGTTCAGGTTGGGGAGCCCTGACCCACTGCTTCATATAGAATAAGACAGACGCTAAAAGTGCTCAGGAGGGGCTGGAAGGGGGCGGGGGGATTGGATGAAGGTGGCCAAAAGGCACGAATTTCTAGTTATCAGATAAATACACACTAGGGTTGTAATGTAGAACATGATTAGTACAATGAACACTGATGTATGTTATATATGAGAGTCATGAAGACAGTGAATCCTGAATTCTCATCACAAGAAAAAAATTTTTCTATTTGTTTAGTGTTGTATCTATATGAGATGATGGATGGTTACCAAACTTATTGTGGGGACCATTTTGTGATGTTTGTAAGTCAGATCATGATGCTGTACACCTTAAATGTATTTAGTGCTGATGTCTATTATATCTCAGGATTGTTGTTGTTGTTCAATCACTAAATCATGTTTGACTCTTTTTGATCCCAGGGACTGGAGCCCGCCAGGCTCCTCTATTCATGGGATTCTCCAGGCAAGAATACTGGAGTGAGTTGCCATTTCCTTCTCCCGGGGATCTTCCCAACCCAGGAATGAAACCCACGTCTCCTGCATTGGCAGGCAGATTCTATTCTACTGAGCTGCCTGGGAAGTCCATATCTCAGTATTTCTCAGCCATAAAAAGGAACAAAATTCAGTCATTTGTAGAGATGTGGATGGATCTAGAGTCTGCCATACAGAATGAAATGTCAGAAAGAGAAAAACAAATACTGTATATTAACACACATATGTGGAATCTAGAAAAATGATACAGAGGAAACTATTTGCAAGGCAGGGATAGAGATATAGGCGTAGAGAAGGGACATGTAGACACAGCGGGGGAAGGAGAGGATGGAACAAATTGGGAGATTAGAATTGACATCCATACACTGCTGCTGCTTCTGCTGCTGCTGCTAAGTCACTTCAGTCGTGTCCGACTCTGTGTGACCCCATAGATGGCAGCCCACCAGGCTCCCCCATCCCTGGGATTCTCCAGGCAAGAACACTGGAGTGGGTTGCCATTTCCTTCTCCAGTGCATGAAAGTGAAAAGTGAAAGTGAAGTCGCTCAGTCGTGTCTGACTCTTAGCGACCCCATGGACTGCAGCCCACCAGGCTGCTCTGTCCATGGGGTTCTCCAGGCAAGAGTACTGGAGTGGGGTGCCATTGCCTTCTCCGCATCCATCCACTACCACGTGTAAAACAGATAGTGGGAAGCTGCTATATAGCACAGGGAGCTCAGCTCGGTGCTCTGTGATGAGGGTTGGGATGGGGTGGGAGGCAGGGAGGCTCAAGAGGGAGGGGATAGGTGTATACATAGAGTTGATTCACATAGTTGTACAGTAGATACTAACAGAGCATTGTAAAGCAAATGTCCCCCTATTAAAAAAAAAAAACCAGAAGAAAAAATAAAAGTGCTGTGGACAGAGGCATCAATTCATCCTGATAAACCAGTAAAGAGTTTATAGAGCTCTTGAGCTGATGCTTGAATTGTGAGTAGTGTTTCAACATGATAAAGACAGAGGAGGGTTTATAGGTAAAAGACAGAAGAAGGGCAGATATTCCAGTGTCTGGATGTGTGAGCAGGGAAGGTAGATTGGTCCTTGGCTTCCCATCTAATTGGGTGTTTGCCGCATTTATAATGCAAGTATCAGACACATTGCTAATTTGGACAGAAAATCCTCCTTAGGAACTGTTTATACCCGCTCTCATCTCATGCTCCGGGTGTGTTTGGGTGGCTTCTTCCTTAATCGCTTTGTTTGAGAAATTAGGAAAAGATGCTGTTGGCACGCGGGGACAATGGAGAAACAGCAGCTGCCAGAGATTTTCTTCCCTGCACCAGCAGGAAATTCATATTCTTAATAAAAAAACGCCAAATTGTCATGTCTTGTAGAGAGTGAACATTATGGAGTTTTTGATGATAACGGCTGTGCCAGCTTGGGCTATTGCTTAAATGATTGAATTAAATTAGTTTATATTTTAATGAGGTGGCTAATCAGAGGCTGATTGTTACGGGGGATTGTGAGCCAATTGAGCTAAGTTTTGTTTTCTTAGCCGTTCTTTCTCGTTTTTGTTGTTATCCCGTGAACTGGAACTAATATGCTCCAAGCTGCCCTCTAAGCCTCTCAGTAGCAGGATTCAAGCTCAGATTTTGGGCTCTGAGGAAGCAGGGGCCTTCCCAACACTGGCCTGGGGCTAATTTTGAAGAGATTCTTGGATGGTCTGCCTGAATGCTTTTCAGGTTTCTGTGAGAAGCCATGGCGTGTCGGAGAGAGCATGCTCTGAAGCCGAGATTTGAATTCTAATTTGTGGCCTCTGATGAGCTGCATTAGAGACAAGCCTGCGCTCTCTCCAACCCTCTGTTTCTGCTCCTGTAAAAAGACACCTGCATCTGTCCATCCGTCTGTCCATTCATCCAACAGACATGTGATGTGTGCCCTTCATGTGTTCCTCCCTACCCCCATGAGGCTGACAGTCCAGTGGAAGAGACAGGAGTAGATCCAATGGGCACACTAATACAGTTGCGTGCAAAGGGGCTATATGGGTGTTGTTTGGGTGTGAATGGGAGGGTCTGGCTCTACGAGGAGTCAGCAAAGGGCTGATGAAGATGTGATGCTAGTTTATGTCCAGGGTTGAGCAGGTGCTAGCACAGCTGTTCAGGGCAATACTTAGAAAGCAGGGCAAAGGTGTTGCTTGGGCAAAGAGTGATCCAAACAGAAAGACAAGGCTTGGGTGACAGGGGTGATGGAAAGTTAGGGGTGATGCCTGAAGCCCTGGTGAAGGGGGCCCTAGTGAAGCAAGGGCGGAGTGGGGGTCGGGGGCTTGGACCTTCTCCTGAGAACACAGGGAAGCGATAAGAGTAGGGGAGTGATCAGATTTAATTAAAATTTTTTTGTTATTGTAGTAGAGTCAATTGACAATGTTGTGTTAATTTCTGCTGTATATATTTTTTCTACCTGTTCTCCTTCATTCCTTATAAAAGGCTGCTTGACAACTACTAAATTGATTTCAAAACTCAGAATGGCCTGCCATTGGAAAAACACTGATTTGAAAAATCCTGGGTCCTGATTGGGCCAGCTTTTGAGAAGCTGGAGTGGAGTGCGGACGGGCAGGATGCCAGGTTGGCCAGTGGCCATTCATTTCATTTTTGCTGGGTGATGAGAAGAGGGAAAAGGTCACCCACCGAGGCAGAGACAGTGGCTTTGCTGACTAGCCACTCTGTCCTGGTGATGACAGATGATTCCAAACCAGTGAACTCTGACAGAGGAGAAATGTTTGTTGCCTTCTGTCTGAATTTCCTGTGGTTCCTGGGACCAATTTCTGCCCAGGTTAATTGATTTCTCTTTGGTTTTTTAGTGCAGGCAGGGGCTAAAGCATCTTCTAATGGCTTGTTAATCATGCACTTCTCTCTTACCTCCTGGTTTTGGTGAGCCAATCTTCCAACAGTTGCTAATTGGACAGGGAAATATGCAAGAGAGCAGAGAAAAGGATGAAAAGGGCTAATGCAGTTACTGATTCAGCTAGTAATGCAAGGATGGATTAATCACGCATACGTTGAAGAGCTGATCAGATCCCAATCAGATCTCAATAGATCCCATTGATTCCATGAGGCACACCCAGCTGAGCCGGTGCGCTTAGAGCAGGTAGACTCTGTTAGATTGAATTTACTATTAAGAGGAATGTTGTTCAAATTTTGATGGACCCCTTGCATTGAGTGGGCAAACTTTTTCTGGGAATAAAGGGCCAAATAGCACATATTTTTATCTTTGTTAACTAGAGGGTCTTTGTCCAAACAAAGTACAATTCCACCATCAGATTTCAAAAGCAGCCATAGACAATACATAAGCAAATGTTAGCTTTGCTGGTGGCACAGATGGTAAAGAATCTGCCTGCAATACAGGAGACCTGAGTTGGATCCCTGGGTTGGGAAGATCCCATGGAGAAGGAAATGGCAATCCCCTCCAGTATTCTTGCCTGGGAAGTCCCACGGACAGAGGAACCTGGTGGGATACAGTCCATGGGGTCACAGAGTTGGACATGACTGAACAACTAACTCTACTACACTAAACAAATGAGTATGCTGCATTTCAATACACTGCTTGCAAAAGTAATCAATCATCTCTTCTGCACTTAGATTTTTCTGCAGTGGAGTATGTTACAAGTAATCTTTGAACCAGGGCTTCCCAACCTAGCAATGTTGACATTTTGAATTGGGTATTTCTTGGTCCTACACATTAAAGATGTGCAGCAGCATCCCTGGCCTCTACAAGCTTGATGCCAGGGTAGAGAACACCAGAAATTTCTCCAGGCATGGCAGAGTTCCCCAGGAGGGCACAATCACTCTCAGGTGAGAATTCTTGCTTTAAACCCTTCACTCTTATTTCCCTTCAATTTGTATTTTGTGTGTTTGTTCTCTCTAGCCAAGATACTATGGCATTGATTAGAGGATTTGGAAGGGTAGACCATCCCTGGCTGAGGGGTTAGCTTATAAGATTAATTCTTTTGTCTGAATCTTGGTCTTCGATCTTCTGAACAAAATGAGAGGGTGTTGTCAAGCCTTGCTCCTAAATCTGAACATTGCTAGGGATAATAGAGGTAGATGTATGGGATAAGAGTTTTAGAAGTTATCTTTACCAGACAGGTTTAAAATGGGAGGAACATTTTGAGCGAGAAGCAGCATCACACAGTATGGTGCTTATGTGCACAGATCCTGGAGTCAGACTGCCTGAAATGCGATACAGATGCCAACACTTTCTGACTGTGACCTTGGGCAAGCTACTTGACCTTTCTGTGCCTCAGTCATCTCATCTGTAAAATGGGAATAACGTTCATCCTTTCCTGGTATGGCTGTGTTGAACATTGAGCAAATTGAACCTCAAAGTATCTGGCCCTGAAGTAAGCCCTCTGTAGAATAATATAAATAAAACAAAAACTAAAGAGGGCAATTTAATGGTCAGTTTCTGGCATCAGTAAACTAGGAAATTTGGAAATATTTGGTAGAATGTGGAAAGCAGTGTTTTGAGTACCCTGAAAATCAAACCAGGCTGTATAACTATAGACTGGGGGTGGTTTGGGGGTTTGTTGTTGTTCAGTCACTAAATTGTGTCCGATTCTTTGCAACCCCATCGACTGCAGCATGCCAGGCTTCCCTGTCCTTTGCTATCTTCTGGAGTTTGCTCAAACTCATGTCCATTGAATCAGTGATGCTGTCCAACCAGAGGATGAGATTGATGAGATGGTTTAGGAGTAATACCAATGAAATATCATACCAGGGCTTCCCTGGTGGCTCAGCTGGTAAAGAACTCACCTGCAATGTGGGAGACCTGGGTTCAATTCCTGGGTTGGGAAGATCCCCTGGAGAAGGGAAAGGCTACCCACTCCAGTATTCTGGCCTGGAGAATTCCATGGACTGTATAGTCCATGGGGTCACAAAGAGCTGGATATGACTGAGCACCTTTCACTTTCACCTCCTTTCATGGCATTTCCTAGATATGCACACAGGTTGGGCTTCCCAGGTGGCTCAGTGGTAAGAGTCTTCCTACCAGTGCAGGAGATAGAAGAGTCGTGGGTTCAATCCCTGGATCAAGAACATTCCCTGGAGTAGGAAATGGCAACTCACTCTAGTATCCTTTCCTGGGAAACTCCATGGACAGAGGAGCTGGATTGGCTCCAGTCCATGGCGTCTCGAAGAGTTGGACATGACTGAGTGGGCACACACACATGCACACACATGTACACAGGTTGCCAGGGAGTTGCTGATGTTTTCAAGGCATTTTGAGGTTAACTCTCCAGGAGGAGAGAGGCATCCTGCTTTTAATGAGCTTCTGGGCCAATTGATGATACAGTGTGTGGATTGGCATTCGGAGCAATGGGAAAATGTAAGATGAAAAAACTCTTGGTAGCTCCCTGTATCTCTGTGCCTGTAACCCTGATAATAAGTAAAGAATATAATCTTCCCCAGCTTTCCCTATCTGTTCCAGATAACACACATGCTTTGCAGGGTGCTAGCAGTTCTTGGGCAGAAAGGACCTGCAGCCACACAAGCTTGAAAAATATTCCTCTAATCAAAGGGAATTATGGCTCTTCCTGGACCTCTCAGAGCCCCATTACACAGGGACTCTGGGGTGGGGGGTTGTAGGCGGAAGTTTCTCCCTACCTCCTATCCAGTTCATGTTGATATTGTACTGCTGGGGAAAGTCCACCTCTGACAGCTCTCCTTCCACATGTGGACTGAGAACTTGGGTGCAGCTGAACAACTGGCAAAAGCTTTGATGATGTCAAGCTGGGTCCTCAGTATATCATGTTTTCTGTGTTAACGATTCATGTCGCATCCCTGCTGTGAATTTCAAGGAGGAATGATTCCATGTTGGTATTAGGAAAATCTGTGGCTGACACCCAGTAATGGAACAGAGCGGGGCCAGAGGACCACAAGCATCAAAGGCTCAGCTTTGACCTTTGCCTTCGTCTGTTGGCACTGCTCTCAGAGAACATCACAGACTGGGTGCTTGTACAACAGATATTTATGTCCCCCAGTCCTAGAGACTGGAGGTCCCAGATCAAAGTACCTGTGGATTCAGTGTCTGGAGAAGACCCACTTCCTGGTTCGTGAATGACTATCTTCTTTGTGTCCCCATATTGTGACAGCAGGGGAGCTCTCTGGCTTCTCTTTAACAAGAACGCTAATCTCATTCATGAGGACTCCCCCATCATGACTTATTCACCCACCAAAGGCTCACCTCAAATACAGTTGCACTGGGGGGAGTCAGCTTTTTTAAAAAGAAATATTTTTATTTACCTATTCTTTAACTTTTTTTAAAATTTTATTTTATTTTTAAACTTTACATAATTGTATTAGTTTTGCCAAATATCAAAATGAATCCGCCACAGGTATACATGTGTTCCCCATCCTGAACCCTCCTCCCTCCTCCCTCCCCATACCATCCCTCTGGGTCGTCCCAGTGCACTAGCCCCAAGCATCCAGTATCGTGTATCGAACCTGGACTGGCA
>NW_011494732.1:1839806-1840038 GCF_000754665.1 Bison bison bison | reverse complement strand
AGTAGAGTCAATTGACAATGTTGTGTTAATTTCTGCTGTATAGCAAAGTGATTCATATGTATATATGTATAAACATATATGTGTATATATACTTATTTTTCATATTCTTTTCCTTGATGGTTTATCACAGGATGTAGTTTCCCGTGCATGCACGTGCTATACAGTAGGACCTCATTGTTTATCCGTTCTATATGTAATAGTTTGCATCTGCTAACCCCAAACTCTTAATCCA
>NW_011494732.1:1838965-1839706 GCF_000754665.1 Bison bison bison | reverse complement strand
AAGAAGAGATGGTCAGAAAGATTTTAGCGATTTTATGTAATACTAAAAACAGAAACACATGTTATCTTATGACTTAGAACACATATACAAGTGTGAGTGTACAAAACAAATAATATATAAAATATGCTCTTCTATAATGTCTTTGAGTGTTTGTCTTTACACATATATATACATTTGTGTATATATATACACACACACACACACACATGCCTATATATATGAATGTACATGTTTATATCTAAAAATCAAGTTTCACAAGACAATATATACTTTTGTTTTGTGCAAAAAAACTGGTATTTTTTTCTACCTGTTCTCCTTCATTCCTTATAAAAGGCTGCTTGACAACTACTAAATTGATTTCAAAACTCAGAATGGCCTGCCATTGGAAAAACACTGATTTGAAAAATCCTGGGTCCTGATTGGGCCAGCTTTTGAGAAGCTGGAGTGGAGTGCGGACGGGCAGGATGCCAGGTTGGCCAGTGGCCATTCATTTCATTTTTGCTGGGTGATGAGAAGAGGGAAAAGGTCACCCACCGAGGCAGAGACAGTGGCTTTGCTGACTAGCCACTCTGTCCTGGTGATGACAGATGATTCCAAACCAGTGAACTCTGACAGAGGAGAAATGTTTGTTGCCTTCTGTCTGAATTTCCTGTGGTTCCTGGGACCAATTTCTGCCCAGGTTAATTGATTTCTCTTTGGTTTTTTAGTGCAGGCAGGGGCTAAAGCATCTTCTAATGGCTT
>NW_011494732.1:1838787-1838865 GCF_000754665.1 Bison bison bison | reverse complement strand
CAGGCTTTCTTATCCATTCATCTGCTGATGGACATCTAGGTTGCTTCCATGTCCTGGCTATTATAAACAGTGCTGCGA
>NW_011494732.1:1813874-1838687 GCF_000754665.1 Bison bison bison | reverse complement strand
AACAGTGCTGCGATGAACATTGGGGTACACGTGTCTCTTTCCCTTCTGGTTTCCTCAGTGTGTATGCCCAGCAGTGGGATTGCTGGATCATAAGGCAGTTCTATTTCCAGTTTTTTAAGGAATCTCCACACTGTTCTCCATAGTGGCTGTACTAGTTTGCATTCCCACCAACAGTGGAAGAGGGTTCCCTTTTCTCCACACCCTCTCCAGCATTTATTATTTGTAGACTTTTGGATCGCAGCCGTTCTGACTGGTGTGAAATGGTACCTCATAGTGGTTTTGATTTGCATTTCTCTGATAATGAGTGATGCTGAGCATCTTTTCATGTGTTTGTTAGCCATCTGTATGTCTTCTTTGGAGAAAATTGTTTTGGCTGCGCCGGGTCTTAGTGGTGGCATGTGGGATCTTTGACCTTTTTTTTGGCATTTGAAGTCTTAGTTCAGGCATATAGGATCTAGTTCCTGACTGGGGATTAAACCCACCTCCCCTGCCTTGGGAGCATGGAGTCTTAGCCAGTGGACCACCAGAGAAGTCCCGGGGGTTAGCTTTTAAAATATGAATTTTTCAGGGACACAGACATTCAGACGATAGTAGCCTCAATTCATTGGAGCAAGTATACCTAGCCTCCTTGAAAACCTGACCATAAAACAGCTTTTCTCATCCTACATCCTTTAGTTTTAAAATAGTACCTCATGGTGTACCATTCTTGTGGTTCATGTAGCCAAGATTCTGCTTCATACACAAGGTGTACATATGTGTTTAGTTTTTAAGAGCTGCCATAAAAAATTACCCTCTACGTGGTGGCTTAACACAACAGAAGTGTATTCTCTCACGAGTTATGGGAGCTGAAAGCTTGAAATCAAGTTCTTGGCAGAGTTTCTTCCTTCTGAAGGCTCCAGGGGAGAATCTGTCCTCTGCCTCTTGCAGCTTCTGGTGGCTCTAGACACTTCTCAGCATGTGGTTGCATCATTCCCGTCTCTGCCTCCATCGTCATCTGGCTTCTCCTCCTTCTGGCCCCTTTTCTCCGTGTGTCTTAAAGGACACTCATTGATGGATTTAGAATCCACCTGTATAAGCTTGGATGCTCTCATCTTTTGATCCTTAATTACATCTGCAAAAATTCTTTTTCCAAGTAAAGTCACATTCGCAGTTATCTGGGAAATGGATGTATCTTCTAGGGGGTCACTGTTCCATACAGTACAGGTCATGTCATCTTGAAAACTGCTGATACTGCTAATAACAACTTACTTGATTGGCCTATTAGCTCAGTTACGTGACTTTTTGGCATTGATGGATCATTCTGTCAGAAAACTCTAGAACTGAGGTCACTAAACTGGAGTGAATATCAGTATGTTCTGAAGGGCTTAACCTGCCTGAGAATGAAACATAGATTACTTGGTCCCGCCCCACAGTGTCTGATCTGGCAAGTCTTGGGTGGCAATTTGTTTATTTAAGAAGTTTACAGGTAATGCCAATGCTGTTGATCCAGCGACCCTACTATAAGAATCATTGCCTAATAGGTTTTCTCCTGGAGATAATTCACCAACATTCTGGACCCTGTGGTCTGTGTTCCTGGATAAACCTCCAGTTCCCTAAATTGTAGCTTAAAAGCTTGACTACCTTTAGCACACCCTGTGATGCTCCAGAAAAGCATCCCTCCCACCAAGAATGCCATTGGCCCATAAGGATGTGATGCAGCCAGCTGCCAATGGCTCTGCTTCAATGGAGACACAATTTATTTGCAACAAAGCTGCAGAACAATGCTTCTTAAAGTGTGTCCAACTCTTTGCAACCCTTTGAACTATAGCCTGCCAGGCTCCTCTGTCCATAGGATTTTTTTCAGGCAAGAATACTGGAGTGGGTTGCCATTTCCTCCCCTAGGGAATGTTCCCAATCCAGGGATCGAGCCCGCATCTCCTGTGTCTCCTGCATCTCCTGCCTTACAGGCGGATTCTTTACCCACTGAGCCACTGGGGAAGCCCTAAATTCAAGCACATTTTCTCAAGTAAGATTACATTGACATCAGAGGCAATATTTTGATATTTGTCAGAGTAATTAGAATGCCCGATGAGAATGCTCATTGAAGTGGAGAAAATTTGACATACCTGGAAGGTAAATTATAGTATAGCCAGCTTGTGACACTCAATGCAAACCCTTGTTTTTGTTATGAATTCCAGATTTATGATTACGCCTCTTCTTTGAGCCATGGTCTGTTGAAAACTCCACAGTGGAAAGCTGCACAAATTGGTAAAAAATAGGAAATCTCAGGGGAAAACAAACAAACAAACAAAAAACTACCCCTCTCTTGAAAACAGCAGCTTGGTGCAAAACTCCCAAATCATCTGTGTCTCGGTTTTATGTTTGCGAGTGGTTGTCAGGCAATGCCTTCTGTGGAATCCTTCTCCACTCAGGACAGTGGACTGTCCAGCTGCCTTTCCAAGAGCATAGGAGAGCCAAAATGAGGTCAGATGGTAAGGAGCAGGAGGCAAGGAGGTGAGAATAAGGTAACAATTCTGCAGAGCAGCTGGGGGGAAAGTATGGCAGAGTTTCAGCCACATGAAATTCATTTCCCAAATTCAGTGCATGCAGCCAGCAGGTGGAGAAAGCGGGTAACACAGTCAGAAGACAAGGGGTGGGTTGTCCAATCACAACAGCCCCCCCCATCCCCTTCCACACGTCATTTCTTGGGCATCCAGGAAGTTACTTGCAGGGTTTTTTTTTTCCTGATAAAAAAAGCTGAGGCTAAACACAAAAAGCCACACACTGTATTTATTTCCATTCCATTTATACATAATCTTATTTATATCATATGTCCAGAATTGAGAAATCCAAAGAAACAAAAAGTAAATTAGTGGTTGCAGGTGCCGGGAAGAGGAGCTGGGGGAGGGACCTGCTGGTAGACACAGGGTTCTTTTGCATGGAGCAGGGGGTTGATGGAATGCTTTGGATAGAGATAGTGGTAAGACTTGCACCATTCTGTGAAGACATTAATGCACATTGGCTATCCTTTAATATTGTGAGTTATGCAGTGTATGAATTATACCTCTGTTTTTAAAAGTTCTTTAGGGGCTTCCCGGGTGGCTCAATAGTTAAGCCTGCCAAAGTAGGAGACACCAGTTCGATCCCCTGTCCGAGAAGATTCCAGATGCTACAGGGCAACTGAGCC
The DNA here is from genome assembly GCF_000754665.1 of Bison bison bison. Taxonomy (NCBI): domain Eukaryota; kingdom Metazoa; phylum Chordata; class Mammalia; order Artiodactyla; family Bovidae; genus Bison; species Bison bison. The sequence continues at coordinate 1,835,521 of NW_011494732.1, read as the reverse complement.
CGTGCTCCACAACTACTGAACCCGTGCTCCACAACTAAGAGAAGCCATCACAATAAGAAGCCTCTGCACTGCAACTGCAGAGTAGCCGGACTCTGCATTTGCAACTTGAGAAAAGCCCGCGCAGCAACAAAGACTCAGCACAGCCATAGATAAATAAATAAAATTATGAAGAAGTTGTTTAGGCTTGAGATTATACTGAAGACCACTTTCTCCAGGAGGGAGCAAACTACAGAGAAAAAAAGGCAGATAGCTCAGTCAAATCTTATCTCTCTGTCTCTTTTTCCTACATTTTTGTAGCTCTTTCCTTCAAACTAGCATCTGTTGAGGACATAATATGAGCAGAGTGAAAACAGTAGCAGCACAGGCTCAGGGGTTGCATATGTAACATCACCGAACAGTCCCAGCTCTTCATGAGTGTAGGCTCTGTGCATCCCATTCTACAGGTGAGGAGACTGAGGTACTGCCGGCCCAGGGCCCAGAGCTACCAAGTAAGCACATTGGGATTGACTGGGGTAATAGGAGGCTAGTTTTCTCTGCCCGCTTCCACATCTTCCTTGTGACTCAGAAGCCTTTGAGGAATCTCTTCCCTACCAGTGACTTTTGGTCTCTAACTTCATCTGGGCGATAAATCAAGCTGCCTTCTGGACCATGGGTTGAGAGTTAGCAACTGAGTGCCTCCTGCCTCCCTCTTGGCAGGCAGCAAGGCAAACCCACCTTTCCAGCAGGTCTCTGATCAGCCCCATGCTCTTCGCTCAGTCACTGGTGCCTGGCACAGGGCAGCAGAATATGATCGCCATTGATTAACTGACTTGGAACTACAGCAGCGCAGTCGCATGTCTGTGCCCACAAGATACAGAGTTTGCATTCCCAGGATTGGGTAGCACTCCTGGCAAGGTTGGGGAAGGATCATAGCATTCACACGGCTGCACGGAGAGATGCTCACATATCAGAATGTGTGCCATGAGGAAGGAAAGTGAGGCCACGGAAGGACACTTAATGACTCTGGGAGACTTTAAGGAGAGAGAGAGGATGAAGGAAGGAACATTTCTCATGGGGCTCGCAGTTGCCTCCAGCCTGGAAGCAGAACATGTTCTGTCGACATCATAAAATCATGTTGGGAAAAACCTGCTGTCTGATCTGATATGGAGGGCGCCTGTGAGATACATTTAGTACTAAGGGGGAAAAAACCACAGAATTTGCTAAAAGTCTATCACACTGTAACTCTTTAGATCTCAGCCTTAGCTGAGCACAGGAACACTTAAGAAGCTGTATAAAAACATTAGTGCCTTGTCCCCATGGCAGTGGATTCCTGACCCGTGAGTGTGGGGCCCGGGTGTCAGATATTTAGATAAATCTGTTGTGCAGCCAGAACTGAGAAACACTGGATGTTTATATAATACAAGGATATAAATGTTGGGACTTCCCTGGTAGCTTGGTAGTAAAGAATCCGCCTGCCAATGCAGGAGACACAGGTTTGATCCCTGGGTTGGGAAGTTCCCCTGGAGGAGAAAGTGGCAACCCAGTCCAGTACCCTTGCCAGGATAATCCCATGGACAGAGGAGTCTGCAGGCTACAGTCCATGGGGTCAGACATGACTGAGCAACTAAGCAGCAACAGAAAGGATATATGTCATACCATAACCCCTAAGTCAGGAACTCTATGATACTTTCCACAGTCTATAGCATGGATCTGATGCTGATGATCTGACATGGAGCTGATGTAATGATAATAGAAATAACGTGCACAATAAGTGCAATGTGCATGAATCATCCCAAAACCATTCCCCACCCACCCATGGAAAAATGGTCTTGCATGAAACTGGTCCTTAGTGCCACAAAGGCTGGGGACTGCTGATGTATAGGACAAATAGTCAGTTATCCACTTAAGTGCTAATAAATCCAAACCTGTACATAAAATGAAGTCTTACTTTCACTTTGGTTTAGAATAGAACACCGTTATTTTCTCCGGGAAAATTAGTTTCCTGTTGGTAGTTTGCTGGTATTTAACAGAAAGTCCATTGATGTATCAGTTAGCTACTGCTGCGTAACAAACCTGCTTCCTCCCCCCGACCCGCCGCCAAAAACAAAAACAAAAAATCTTAGTTGCCTAAAATAACATTTATTTGTTGCTTCTCATTGTGGTAAAATTTGGCTGGACAAGAAATTCAGTTGATATTGGCTGGCCTTCCTCTGACATCAGATGGGCAGATGCCTCTTGCATTGTGTTTCTCCTCTGGAGGCCAGCAAGTTAGTTTGGGGATATCTTCTCATGGCAATATTGGAGCAGAGCAGACCACAACAGAGCAAACCAAAGCCTCCTTGGCATCTTGAAGTAAAAGTTTGGAACTCGCTGGTGATCATTTCTACCTTGTTCCGTTAGAGCAGCTATGACCAAGGTCAGAGATGAGGACTAGGAAGGAAACCAGTCACCATTCACTCATTGGAAAGGCACTGAAAACCACGTGACGGCTACAGGAAGGGACAAAGAATTAGGCAAGCAATGCTGTCTAGACTAGTCTGCCAATTGACAACGAGAAGGCTTTCTAAAAGGGAGGCTGGTCTTGGTCACACCATGCTGAAGATTGATGGGACTGTGCTCTTAAACAATGCATCTGTTTTGTTGTTGCTGTTATTTGTTTAGAGTTTTTTTGTTTGTTTTTTAATTTTTTTTTGGCTACACTGGGTCTTTGTTGCTGCAGACTTTCTCTAGTTGCAGGAAGCAGGGGCTGCTCTCCGGTTGTGGTGCGTGGGCTTCTCGCTGTGGTGGCTTCTCTTGTTGCAGAGCATGGGCTCTAGCTAGGCAGCAGTGGTTGTGGGCGCTAGTTGCCCTGTGGCCTGTGGGATCTTCCCGGACCAGGGACCAAACCCTTGTCCGCTACACTGGCAAGCAAATTTTTAACCACTGGACCACCAGGGAAGTCCCTACAGGTCTATTTTATCCAGAGAAGAAAATGATGGTGTGATAAGACTAAGATACTTTCTTGCTATGTCTTCCAGCTTCTCCTTAGTCCTGTGAGTGACATCTTACATCCCTGGGTGACTGAGTAGCTTTTTCCAAAGTTGCCACAGTATGCAGACTCAACTTGAAACCCAAACAGGTGAAGCATCTCTGGCAGAGAAAAGTAGGTCAACGCATCATTTCCTTCAAAGCCCGCACACAGTACCACATGCAGATAGACAGTTAATGAATGCTCATTTGGGATGATTACGACTGCATTTCCATCAGCAATTTAGCCATCAGCTGTTTATTGAAAAACACTGATTGTTTTTTTCTTTTAATCTCTAAGCTCTTATGGTTCTTAAGGAAAATAAATCGTGAAGCAAACTAGCAAAGGCTCACTTCCACCTCTTTTAACTTCAGGAGGAGACAGTGTGGCTTAACAAGGGGTAATAGACAGGTGACCCCTTTCAGGGCAGAACTCCATCCCTGTGTGTTGGTCCAGGGAGCACTCAGAAATGTGGTTTGCAGCTGTCTTACCCACAACTCTCCTTTTATCCCAGGGGCAGATGAGAGCATTCAGTTTCCACTCACCTGCTTCTGACTCAACCTGGGACGTTCTTACCTGTTTTGTTCTTTGGGATGCTCTGGGTACCAGTTTGGAGCTCAGCAGAAGGTGGTAAAACAATGCCTCAACCAGCCATTAAACACACCAAAACAACTTCTGTCTCTAAATTACAGCATGAAGGCAAAGGAGCCTCTGAGTTATCTGCAAAACCACTGGTCTCATGGAGGAATCAGATACACAGATTCACTTAATCACGTCTACACTGCACTTCTTACTTGTATCACAAGATCTCATGATAGTGGCTGTAGTAGTTGATGATGGGGATGTTGGAGATGTAATCTGTTTTCTCCATTTTTTGTGTGTGGCTATGAATTCTCGTAATAACAAGGTAAGAGGGAGATTGCATACATGCTGGCCTAAAACAATGTCCTTCAAGTAAATCCAAATCATTCAGTGTCTAAATACAGGGAACGTACCATATTGGTTAAAAGTAGGGAGATGGACTTCCCTCATGGCTCAGTGGTAAAGAATCAGCCTGCCAATGCGGAGACACGGATTCGACTCGTGATCTGGGAAAATCCCACATGCTGTGGAGCAACTAAATCCCTGTGCTGCAACTATTGAGCCTGTGCTCTGGAGCCTGGGAACCACAACTAGCGAGTCCATATGGTGCAGCTCCTGAAGCCTGAGCGCCTAGAGCCCCTGCTCTGCAACAAGAGGAGCCACCACGACCATGAAGAGTGATTCCTACTTGCCGCAACTAGGGAAAACCCTGCACAGGAGCAAAGACGCAGCACAACCAAACTAAATAAATAAAAGTATATAAAAAAAGAGTAGGGTTGGCAAACCGTGGCCCACAGGCCAAATCTGGCCTGCCACCTGCTTTTGTACAGCCCATGAGCTAAAAATGGCTTTTGCATCTCCAAATGATTTTTTAAAAATGGAAAGAACATATTTTGTGACTAGTGAAAATTATATAGAATTCAGATTTTGGTGTCTATAAATACGGTTTTACCCAGTCATGCTTATTTGTGATATGTTGGCAATGACTGCCTTCACGCAGTGAGGGCAGAATTCAGTAGTGACTGCAAAGAAACCTTAAATATTTATTTTCTGCCACTTTGCAGGAAATGTTGGCTGACCCTCTTCTAACAGCATAAATTCAAAACCAGACTTGTTGGGACAAGCCTGGCTCTGCTAGTTACTCGCAGTGTGACCTTGAACTCCTCTGTACCTCAGTATTCCTTTCTATACAATGGGAATGATGGTGACAGTCTCATCACATCCTTCTCACATGAGAATATTGTGAGGATAAAAAAGAACAAATATATTCTAAGGGCTGTAAATAGTGCCTTATACATAAAAGTGATCCTTTCAGTGATGGAAAAATTCTGCCAGGAAAACCTTTGATGGAAGAAGTCTGAACCAAATCCCCTCTTTGACCTTCCTCCCAGAATTCATGGACAGTGGGACCTAGCTTAGTTGATACAGTTCTGCTTCCATGATCATTCTATTTAGACCTTCCTTGCTGAATCTGTATTTCTTCTCTGTTTCTGAAGCTGGGGAATTGGGAAGTTCTTACTCTCTGCTAGGGCTCTAGACCCAGTGAATGCAGAAACTGAAACTTTCCTGGGATGCCCGGAATAAAGTGAGAGGAAACCTCTTTTCTTTGAGAGCCTTATCAGAGCTGAATTTCTGGCACTCCCAGGCACTCCCCAGATGACCACTCAGGGGGTCCAGATCTGTCATCTTGGTCAAGGGTATGGACCTGACCAGCCTCCTGAGCAGCCTCCAGTCCACATGGAAGCAGGCTGGCAGGAGGTGAATAGATCCTCCTTGTCAGCTCAGAGTGGGTGGGGACCAAACCTAGGCTTTTTATCACTGCTCCCAGCTCCCACCTTTGTGCTGGGCAAATAGTAGATTTTTTAAAAAAACTTTTTATTTTATATTGGGACTCTAAAAGACGTTCGCTCCTTGGAAGGAAAGCTATGACAAACCTAGACAGTGTATTAAAAAGCAGAGACATCGCTTTTCTGACCAAGGTCCATAGCTTTGGAAGCAGGCTGGCAGGAGGAGGATGCCTGTGGGGGAAAACGGGAAGAGCATTTGGCATGCTTGATTCAAATTGTTTGAGCAAGAATGACTCAAGTGCATGCATCATCTTTCAGCCAGTTATTCATCGGAAAAGGCTTCAGCTCTTTGAAAAGCGTCTGTGAATAGATCCTCCCTGTCTGCTCAGAGGGGCTGGGGCCCAAACCTGTGTTGTTTATCACTGTTCCCAGCTCCAGCCTTGTGCTGTGCAAATAGTAGATTTTTTTAAACCTTTTATTTTGTATTGGGGCTCAAAAATCACTGTGGACAGTGACTGAATCCATGAAATTAGGATACATTTGCTCCTTGGAAGGAAAAATAAGACAAACTTAGACAGTGTGTTAAAAAGTAAAGACATCACTTTACTGACAAAGGTCTATAGCTGTGGAACCAAGTGAGAACTATGGTTTTTCCAATAGTTATGTACAGATGTGAGAATTGGACCATAAAGAAGGCTGAGTGCTGAAGAACTGATGCTTTCGAATTGTGTTGCTGGAGAAGACTCTTGAGTGTCCCTTGGGCTGCAAGGAGATCAAACCAGGCAATCCTAAAGGAAATCAACACTGAATATTCATTGGAAGGACTGATGCTGAAGCTGAAACTCCAATACTTTGGCCACCAGATGTGAAGAGCTGATTCACTGGAAAAGACCCTGATGCTAGGAAAGATTGAAGGCATGAGAAGGGGGCGACAACAATGAAATGTTTGGATGGCATCATCGACCCAATGAACATGAGTTTGAGCAAGCTCCGGCATATGGTGAAGTACAGAGAAGCCTGCCGTGCAGCAGTCCACGGGGTAGCAAAGAGTCAGACACGACTAAACGACTGAAGAACAATATACTTTAAAAGCCCACAGAGCCCTCTTACTTGTGGGACCTCCCCTTGATCTGGCAGAAGGAGCCCTTAGCTGTTATCTTAGTACTTTTCTGATGTTATTATTACTGCTGTTGTTATACTTTAGTAATTATTGCCATTGCAGGCATGATAGAAGCTTTCTTTACTCTATCAATGAGACATTTAAGCATCCAGATACCCATCCAAGGACTTTGCAGGTAACTCAGTGGTAAAAAACCCACCTGCTAATGCAGAAGATGCAAGTTCGATATCTGGGTCAGGAAGATCCCTGGAGGAGGAAATGGCAACCCACTCCAGTATTCTTGCCTAGAAAATTCCATGGACAAAGAATTCTGGTGGGCTACGGTCCATGGAATCCCAAAGAGTTGGACATGACTGAGCAAGCACACAATATCCATCCAAGCAGAATTAACCGTGCACAAGCCTGTGTTCCATTAGCCGTGGAGGGTCCCAAGTTTTCCACAGTGGCCTTCTTCAGTGTCCTGAGCATGGAGACCCTTATATCTTGGGGAGTGTGTATGCCTCTCTCATTTCCCAGCACAGAGCCTTGCACAGAACAGGAGCTCAGCGTTTCTGGATATGTGGATGGATAAGTGAGCACGGGAAGAAGGGGCAGAGTGAAAAATTATGTTCACTCCAGGGGAAGAACAGCAGCTAAGGGGGTCCCCAGTTTATCTACTTACTGAAGGAGTCTAGAAAATTCCCCCTATCTTTGAAAAGCCCTGCAGATATACCATGTGGGTTTCCCTGCACCATGACTTAGCTGTGTGAATGTCAGCAAGTTCCCTACTCCCAGAGACTTTCTATCCCTGATTGTAAAATACAGTTGCTATGAAAAGGATCAGGATAAAGTATTCAGAGTCTGACCCAGTGTAAGCTTTTCTTTATTGAAATATAATTGCTTTGCAATGCTGTGTTAGTTTCTGCTGCACAAAAAGGGAATCAACTATATGTGTACATATACCCCTCCCTCTTGGACCTCGCGCCCACCCCACTATCCTGCTCCTCTAGGTCATCGCAGAGCCCCGAGCTGAGCTCCCTGTGCTATGCAGCAGCTTCCTGCTAGCTGTCTGCTTCATGCTTGGCAGTGTGTAAATGCCAGTGCTACTCTCTCAAGTCATCCTTCCCCCGTGTCTACGTGTCCCTTCTCTGTGTCTGCGTCTCTGTTCCTGCCCTGAAAATAGGTTCATTGGTACCATTTTTCTAGATTCCATACATGTGCAGTAATATACGATATTTGTTTTTCTCTTTCTGAATGTGGGTGAACCTAGAGCCTGTCGTAGAGAGTAAGCTTTTTGGAGGTTGTCTGTTAAATACACTTGTGTGAATCAAAGCCATGATTTGCAGGAATCAATAGCTCCTAAGAACAAGCTAATGGTTACTCGTGGGAGTGGAGTGCTACAGGAGGGGGCAGGTGCTACAGACTGCTGGGTGTATGATGGGCTCACTGATATATGCACAACATGGGGAATATAGCCAAGATTTTGTAATAACTGTAAATGGAAAGTAAACCTTAAAATTGTGTAATAGAAAACATTTTGAAAATTAAGAAAAGCAAGGGTCATAAATAATCGAAACTCATCCCTTCTCAATAATAATTCTGTAAGATTAATGTTCTCCATGATCTTGAGATGGTTACATCTTTTGTATCCAGATAGGGGACAAGATAATATGTTTTGCAAATCGCTTCTCAGCTCGGGGTCAGTGTCCTCATGTTGACCGTCTGAACTCCACTGTTGTTGTTTAGTCGCTGTTTCGTATGACTCTTTGCAACCTCATGGACTGGCCCACCAGGCTCCTCTGTCCTTGGGATTTCCCAGGCAAGAGTACTGGAGTGGGTTGCCATTTCCTTCTCCAAGGGATCTTCCCAGCCCAGGGATTGAACCCACGTCCCCTGGATTGGCAGGTGGATTCTTTACAGCTGAGCCACCAGGGAAGCCCCCTGAACTCCATTGTGCTGGGAATGACATGACAGAAATTAACAAATGCTGCAAAAAGGCAAGACGTTGGTCTGTTCCCCAGCCCTCCACCCAGCCCCCCTTCAGAGAGCCGGTTGTTAAACTTTAGCAGCACACCACTGGAGGAAGTCGTGCTGATTCCAGACTGTTCTCTTTCAAACGCAGAGACCCAGAGGGAAGGACATTTTAAGCTGCTTTCCCCATTAACTTCTCAGTGTGAGCAATTTTATCAGATCGCAGATGTGGCCAAGGTTTTGAACTTGGGCGGAGGCAGAGAGAGATGTAGGAGGACTCCCGCCAGAGACTGTGGCTCTAGGGAAAAGTTTCAATGGGGGGTGATGTGGGAGCGATGTGATGTGGGAGGCAGGTGGCAAATGGGCTTTGCAGGTTTCCCAGGAGCTTGCTGACCCCCGCGGGCCATCACATGTGTTCCTGAAGCCCCATTATTCTTGTGTGTTGGTTGTCTCTCCCACCCAGACCTCCACCTGCTCGCAATTCCTTATTTCGTCTTGTAATGGCTCTTCTTGTGGGAGATAGAATACCAATTCTCAAATATTAAAAAGGCTTTGTATAGGAAACGGCCATGGGGAAAGAAGTTTCCAAAAGACAGCGTTCAGTTCAATTAACGAGAGACTTTTAGTAGCTAGAGGTGAACTCCCAAGAAACAGACTTTCTCCTAAAATTCACTGTTGTTGTTCAGTTGTTAAGTCATGTCTGACTCTGCAACCCCATGGACTGCAGCACACCAGGCTTTCCTGTCCTTCCCTCCTAAAATAAACATCTTCAAATAGTTGGAGCAGAACCCTGGACCATCAGAAGAGGATCCTGGAGAAGGCATCTGGGCTTTGAGACTGACCTCATACATTGTACTAAGGCCACGTTCTAAGTCTAAGATAGTGGTTCCCAGGTTGGGGTGGGGGCGAATTTGCTCCCCAGGGGAATTTTGAAATGTCTGATGATGTTTTTGGTTGTCACAATGCTGCTGGCTTCTAGTAGGTAGAGGCTGGGGGCGGCAGAGGGGGGATACCAAAGTCTTACAAAGCACAGGAGGCTCCCACAGCGACAAAGGACCACATTCCCAAATGTCAGTAGTACCAGGATTGAGAAGTTGCTCTAGAATGTAATGAACCTCTTCTGTCAAGCCTTTATAGGATGACACAGAAGAGTTTTGTGTTCCCAAACTGTTGATTCTCAAGCAGAAACAGACTCACAGACACAGAAAACAATCTTATGGTTACCAAAGGGGAAAGGTGGGAGGGGAGGGTTAAATTGGGAGTTTGGGACTGCCATATACCCATTACTATATACGAAATAGATAACCAACAAAACCTACTATATAGCACAGGGAATTCAGCTCAATATTCTGTGATGACCTAAATGGGAAAAGAGTTTGAGAAAGAACAAATACATGTATAAGTACAACTGAATCCCTTTGCTGTACACCTGAAAGGAACATAACATTGTTCATCAACTCCACTCCAATAGAAAATTTAAAAGATTTTTAAACTTTTGATTCACTCCTTTCTATCATCCTGCTGAATCCCATTAATGCACTGATGGAAGTGGAACAGATTTCTCAGGGTGGCAAAGCCTTTTCCCATTCTCTCTCCTCCTCCTTTTGATTTTTATCCACTCTTCCTTTTATAGCAACTGTACATCATATTTATAGCATGTAACGTTTCAAGGTTACATCTGAGATGTCAAGTCAAAAAAAAAAATGGCCTCTCCCTACACCTTTTGAGATTTCTCTTCATTTGAGGAGACAGAGATTGACACATTGTGGGTCCGTTTCATTTTAGAAATAAGACAACAGGATGATTCATGAAGATAGAGTCCACCCAGCTGTACCTTCTAGACCTAGAATCTTGTCAGGTTGGCTGCATGGCGAGGCCATTGTAGACACACCAGGTTGTTTTATATTCTGTGGTCTTATAACAAAGTATTACTATTTCAGAGATCCTTGTCACCTTGATCTGGAGCCCTGGGTGAAATTGTCTGACTTTAGAAACCACAGCCTTAGTGGGGCATGTCTGTCTTCAACTTTCCAATTCTGACACCATTGGTGAGTGAGTCAGGATCTGGAGAAATCGAATATTTCTCAAGTAGAAGAAAAGTCATTCAGGGAACACACAAAACTAGACACTCAGAATGAAAATAAATTGGGTGGAAATGGACCCAACATACATCTACAGGCAAAGAGACTAAGAGTCATCCGTCCTAACAAATAAGGCATCTTTCCTCCCAAACCTTTAGCCTAATGGATTTTTCCAAATCCTTGCCTTGCAGATTCTGTGGGTCAGCAAGACTGAAAAGACTTAATACTTCGGTTTCCTTGACAACATACCTGCCTTCTTTCTTTCTCCTTCACCTTTTTATATTCTTAAACCACCTTTGAAGAAACAATGACAACCAAATTATGCTATGGGAGGGGAGGTTTGGACAGGGAGGGTCCTTTACTCCTTGGAAAGCCCAGGGGAAGTTTTGGCCACCACTTGATCTCATTGTGTGAACTGAGTGTTTGCAGAGAATTTACCACACCTGCTGAGATAATTGTAGATTTGCCAGGGTGTATTTTTAGATGCTTTAGATACACGTGAGTGTGTGCACATACTCAAGTCAGCACTTTCAGTGCTGGAACTGGTGTGAAATCCAAGAAAAAAAGAATATCAAGGAGCCATCATGTTCCTGAGGGTGTGAATTTCTCCTCTAGTCTGGAAACTTACTACTTAAACCCAGTTGGCAGCAACAGGGAGGAAGAAGGCATCAGGACATTCTGAAAGTGCAGGAGGCACTTTGTGAGCTTATGGACAGTACCCAGCCAGGATCCTCTGTCCACGGAATTTTTCAGGCAATGATACTGGAGTGGGTTGCCATTTCCTTCTCCAGGGGACCTTCCCAACCCAGGGATCGAACCCTGGTATCCTGCATTGCGGGCAAATTCTTTACCATCTGAGCCACCAGGGAAGCCCTTAGGAAGCGCAGGTCAGGGCTGACTACCTGGCCTTGCTTGGAGCTGGGATGTAATGCCTTATTGATTAGTTTCCTGCAGTGGCCATGGGTCTGGCATGGAGCTGGTATCTGGTTCCATGGAGCTCAGTGAGCTTTCCCTCCTATGTTTCCCCTACCCCTCCTCCTGGTTCTAATGAGTCCCTTAATATTACTCTTTTGAAGGCATTTACTTCACCCCTTTCCTTGATTTCCTTTGTGATGTTGTTCTAGCTGTCAAATGGAGATTTCAATCAGAATTGAACTACTTTTTAGCAATTTCGTATCAATTAGGCAAGAATGGCCTACTTTTATCTCTCTCTACACTTTGGAATAGTCTTTTTTTAAAAAATAAACATGATGAGCAAACACAGAAATGCATAGATCTTGAGTACCTCATATAAACCAGTTTTGACAACTGCTAACCAAAACAAGAAGCTTCCCTGATGACTCAGCAGTAAAGAATATGCCTGCCAATGCAGGAGACACAGCTTCGATCTCTAGGTCGGGAAGATCTGCTGGAGAAAGAAATGGCAACCACTCCAGTACTCTTGCCTGGAAATCCAGAGGTGCCTGGTGGGCTACAGTCCATGGGATCACAGAAGAGTCAGGACACTTAGTGACTAAAAAACAACAGCAACCAAGATACAGAATCTTTTGTTGTTGAAGTAAGTTGATTTACAATGTTGTTTTAGTTTCTGGTGTACAGCAAAGTGATTCTGTTATATGATCCTATTTAATACTCTTTTCCATTATGGTTTACTACAGAACATTGCCTATAGTTCTCTGTGCTGTACAGTAGGACCTTGTTGTTTATCTGTTTTTTATGTAGTAGTGTGTATCTGCTAATTCCAGACTCCTAATTTATCCCTCCCCCACCCTGCTTTTCCTTTTGGTAACCATAAATCTGTTTTCTCTGTCTGTGATTCAGCTTCTATTTCATAAATAAGTTCATTCGTGGCATATCTTAGATTGCACAAATGTGACATTGTATGTATTTGTCTTTCTGTTTCTGACTTCACTTCATAGGATAATCTCTAGTTCCATCCATGTGGCTGCAAATAGCATTATGTCATACTTTCTCTGGGTGAGTAATGTTCCATTTCGAGACACAGAGCTTCTCACATTCCTCCAGAAAGCTCCTTCATGCCCCTTTGTAGTCAGTGCATGCTTTCTCTCTTAGAATTAATCAGAACGGATCTGATGTCTGACTCCATGGGTCAGTTTTTCCTGCCCATAGAATTCCATACCCGTGGCATCAGACCATACGCACCCTCTGTGTGTGGCTTCTTTCACTCAGTGTGGTGTTGATTTTGGTCCACCTTCTTGCCTGTATCAGCAGCTCATTCCTTTTTACTGCTCAATACTATTCCATTGTGTGGATGTACCATGGAAACCCAGACTGTTTCTAGTTTTGGCTATCTTGAGAGAACCTGAAATAGTCTTTTAGTAGGTTTCCCTACACTTACACCAACCTTCCTCCTTACTATTTAGACTGTCCACACACAGGAGGGAAAGTGAGTCTTTAAAATAGTAATATTAAAATATCTGATTATGCTACTCCTCTGCTTAAAATCCTCCCAGACTTCCTCATCTCACTCAGACAAGCAAACCTAAAATCCTTTCCATAGCCAACCAGGCCCTACCTAATCTGGTCTCACAGGGGTCTGACCTCATCTCCTGCTGCTCTCCATCTAGCTTGTTCTGTGCCATCTGCAGTGACACTCCAGCCATTATGTGTTAGCAGACCAGGGAGGTTTCTACCTTAGGACCTTTGTGCACACTATTCTTTCTGCCAGGAATGCTCTTTTTCTCATAGAGTCACAGGACTCAACCCCTCCTGTCATTCAAATTTCAGCCTATTAGAGAACTCTTCTCTGACAACACCATCTGAAATGGACTCCACTGGCCTTTCTGTCTAGACCTTCACTGTCCAAAGAGCAACCACTAGCCACACATCTCTAATTAAATTAAAACTACTTAAAGTTTAAAACATAGGTACTCCATTGCACTAGGTACGTGTCAAGTGTTTAGCAGCCTCACATACAGTGGTAGACAGATAAATGTTTACAGCTGACTGTCTCATGGGGAAAAAACAAAGTCCTGATTTGTAGCACTTGCCAATTCACATGGTGTAAATACTCTCACCATAGTTGATGGCTGTATTTTTGTGTGTGTGTGTGTGTGTAATAAGGTTTTATTAAAGTATAAAGGAGATAGAGAAAGCTTTGATGGCTGTATTTATGGAATATTACTCAACCATTAAAAAAGAATGAAATTGAGCCATTTGTAGAGATGTGGATGGACCCAGAGTCTGTCTTACAGAGTAAAGTAAGTCAGACAGAGAAAAACAAATATTGTATATTAACACATGTATGTAGAGTCTCGAAAAATGGTACAGATGAACCTATTTGCAGGGCAGGAATAGAGTTGCTGACATGGCGAACAGACATGGGGATGCACGGGGAGAAGGGGAGAATGGGACCAACTGGGAGTCAAGACTACTATGTGTAAAATATTGATAGTTAGTGGGAACCTGCTGTATAATACAGGGAGCTCAGCTTGGTACTCTGTCATGACCTAGATGGGTGGGATTGGGGTGGGGAGGGGTGTGAAAAGGAGGTCCAAGAGGGAAGGCATATATATATACCTATAGCTGATTCACTCCATTGTATAGCAGAAATTAACACAACATTGTAAAGCAACTATGCTCCAGTTTTTAAAAAAAAAAAATGACTGTTATTTACCCACTAAAGGAAAGTTACAGGGCTCACAATAGCCTGGAGTTAAAACTCCCCTCCAGCTCCTCCCCACCATTCTATGCAAAACAAAGAACTCTCTCACCCAAAGAAAAAAATGGACATAAAGGTTGATTACGCCCAGCTCCCAGATGGTCCCAGCCTCTGGCAGATCTCCAGAATTCCTTGCCACAGCCATTTAAGAGAGAACTAATCCGAACAACCTTGGAGAAGAACTGGCCCCTTTAAGACAGTAGATTTCCACAATATGTCTATATATACTGACTCTTTTCTTGGGTTAGTGCCGCAGCTCACTTATCTGACTGCTGCCCCTTCTCGCCTCATTAAAGGTGATCTGTTCCTATAAAGTGCTGGTCTTGTTCTTTTTCTGAACCTCGCCTTCTCTAACTCCCTTACCCTATCTACACACACTGCTTGCAAATCGTAACTAGTGGATACCATGTCGAACAGTGCAGACTATTTCATCATGCGAAGAAGTCTTGTTAGGCAGATGTCCTTTGACTGTTAGCCTTGACTGACAGATGGATCGATTGATTGCACTTATGATCACCTGCCAACGTAAGTATTTATGTATATTTGTTTGTGATCTGCTCCAACAGCTAGAAGCCCATTCCCCGCAAATTGCAGAAATCTTGTCCGCCACACTGAGGACACAGAGGGCTCTTAGTATATATTTATGGAATGAATGTTGGAGCTTCAGCAAGTCCTTTTCCAAACAAAACCAAAAAGATCTGTATCAGAGCAGCTTTTATAAATAAAATTCTCTTTTCAGTTCTTATCTGAGTGCCATGGTTCCCAGCTCCATTGATGAAGGCTACAGTTCATCATGAATTGAACCGTCTGAATTCACAAACACTTGTTGAGGATTAGGGTTAACAGCCTTTCAAGGCTGCTAACTCAATGTACCTTGGAGAGCTCCAAACCACACAGTTCCTTGAAAAGACCAAGAACTCAGAGGAGCAGGGTTGGTCCCTCAAAGAGCAGATGCCTGGTTTCAGCATTCCCCTCCCCAACTTTTCCTCTCTCCTGCATCTCCTTCCCATCAGCACTTCCTCTAAGCGTGTTTTCCTGCTCTGTGAGGGTTGCCAAGGCTGATGTTGACATCATGAAGTGATGAAGTTGTAGCTCCTCATTCCAGCCCATCTTTCATTGCCTCCTTGCTGGCTATGCTTACACTGATGTAAGGAGGAAAAGAAGAGAGAAAAGGAGAAAAAAAAAGCATCAGAGAATAAAGCTGAATGAGACATGGTCCCTTGTCATGGATTGTGTACAGTAGATCGTAACTGCTGTAGCACCAAGACTACACCGGCTGCCGTCATTGTTCCACAATCCCTGTGGTTGGATGTTGAGCTGAGCAATTATGAGGAGTGTGGGGCAGGCTCTTGAGATATAAACACAAGCTAGTACTAACAAAAATCACAGATGTACTAGAACATATAAAATCTTTGTATTGTGAACATCTTAGGCATGATGGGTAGGGTACACAAAAAGCAGGCCTGTGTAAAGGGCCACTGAGGGGATAGGGTGGTAACTTGGATTTTTTTACAACATCCTGAAACATGATTTTTGAGCAAACAAACAATCCAAAGAACCTAGAGATCTGTATTTATACACTACCAAGATTGTAGTGTTTGAAAATGTGTCATGACCCTCAAAAGACTGGGTACCATCACCTTACAGTCTAAGACTGGATGTTCTCATTTTATCCATTCTTTCTAAATAGAATTCTAATAAGGAATCAAGTGCAGAGCCGTAAGAATTAATGGAAAGCGGATGGAGAAGAAAGAAAAGAAAGAAGAAAAACATCCAAGCGGATGTTTGGGGAAAGAAAGTCCTTATATCTCGGTGATATAAGTTCTCTTAATCAAATGCCCATGAAAGAGAATAGTTTCTCAGCCAAGAGCTTGGCGTTGTCTCAAGAACTAGCTCAGGTCAAGGTGATTTCTAGAACTCACCTCATATTTGGCTTATGTAGAAACTAGCCCGACTCTTCAGTGGGTCCTCTGACCTTACGTCTCAGTGGAATCAGCTAGAGGCAAGGTCAGTGGACGCACTCAGTCATTCTCTGTGAGATCCACAGTGGTTTGTGATTGTCACATCGAATAATGGCAGATACAACAAATTCTCTTTATCTAGAGTATCCGGAGCCACTTTACTGTGTATACACCCACTGGTCACCTCTAAATCACAAATCAGTCACAGTGTAAAAAGCCTAAGTAGTGGAGTGGGAAGAAAATTGAATATAAATCAGGAGAATGGGGTTTCAGAACTAGCTCTGAAAAAAAAGAAAAAGGAAGAAAGCTCTGGCCCTATCTGATGATGGTATTCTAGCGAAGTTCCTAAGTCCCCATTGTTAACTCAGAATCTGTATAATAAAGATAATAGTATCTGGTCCTTCTATCCCATGAGATCATTTGTCAAGGCTAATCATTTTCCTTTCTTTAGTGATTACTTAATGCCAGGGACTCTCACTGCCTTGTATCATTTAGCCATAAGAATTTTTCCAGTTAAAAGACCCATTTTTCAGATGAGACAACCAAGAGTGACTTTTGATGACTTAGCTGCAGAGTGCCGTTAGTTAAATGTGGAGCTGATGTCCAGCGCAACATTGTCTTTGAAGACAGTAATTTTTTTTTTTTGGATGGTCAAGCAATTCATTTGCTTATTTATCTGAAATTGATTTAGCTCTTTCTTTCAGCTTTGTTTATTTGTTTCATTGGAGTATCATTGCTTGACAATGTTGCGTTAGTTTCTGCTGTACAGCAGCGTGAATCAGCCGTATTCACACATATCTCCCTCCCTGCTGGGCCTCCCTCCCAACCCCCCCCATCCCACCCCTCTAGGTCATCCCAGAGCACCGAGCTGAGCTCCCTGTGCTGTGCAGTGGTTTCCCACTAGCAAGCTATTTCGCATATGGTAGCGTATATATGTTAGTGCTACTCTCTCACCTCGTCCCAGCCTCTCCTTTCCCCATCTTGTGTCCACCAGCCCATTCATTACATCTGCATCTTTATTCCTGCCCTGCAAATAGGCTCATCAGTACCTTTTTTCTCGATTCCACATAGAAGTATTAACCATAGTGCTATCCTGTGGATGGCGGTGGGAGGGGAGTAGAAGGAAAGTGTGATGAGAACCCATGAGCCAAACAAAACAAGCTGCACCATTTTAGTGCCATTTGTGATCATGGATAAGGAATAGGAACTTTGGTTGTCTCGAACCTCCTTTTTTTTTTCTTGGTAAACAGCTTTGAAGTTGATGGATTTGGCTGCAGCTGAACATTTTGGGCATCGTAAGAAGCTCAAAATTAGCAATTGATTCTGCCCATGACTTTAGCTTCAAACTATCCTGCCTTGTTCAGCCAAGAGCAGCACATATGTTCCCAGCACCGTCTGCTGGCTGATTGCACCCAGAAGAGTGAGGGTCAACTGGAGATTAGTCCCTACACTGAGTCTGCGACTTCTCTTTGGCTCACATTTAAATTTTAAGCGTCTGGATCTCCTCCCTGAGAGTGGCAGGTGCTCAAGAAGCTTTCCTTTAACCACGTGGGGCCTTTTCACCTTGTCATCGACTAGCTCCTATTGCAGCTCAGATCCTGGTGTGCTTGACCCTGACCTCCATGCCTCGCCTATGAGCTCATCCTTGTCTTTTAGACATAGCACTTATTCACATCATGCTCCTGGACTGCCTTTCTGGCTCCTTCTCTGGACTTTGGGTTGTATGAGTGTTGCCAGCTCTCCCCTTCCGATATCCTCCAGCCGTCAGCTTTACCCTCGCTGTGCTCCCATTGGCTACCTGCCAACGACCTTTGTGGTTCTACTAATCCCCTCTAGGGGGTGTTTCAGATGGAGTCTTCCAGACCAGTGGTTCTGCATTCTTCTCAATCATCCTCATGGTCTCTGGGCTAACTCATAAAGATTTATAAGTTCTATAAAGATCTAAAATTTGTGTGTTGTTATGTTGATGAAATGATCTCCTCGTATAACTGTAATCTCTATAAAAGCAGAAAAGTGAAAATGAAAATCGCTCAGTCATGTCTGACTCTTTACGACCCCTGGACTATAGAGCCCATGGAATTCTCCAGGCCAGAAAACTGGAGTGGGTAGCCTTTCCCTTCTCCAGGGGAATCTTCACAACCCAGGGATCAAACCCATGTCTCCCACATTTCAGGTGGGTTCTTTACCAGCTGAGCCACCAGGGAAGCCCAAGAATACTGGAGCGGGTAGCCTATCCCTTCTCCAGTGGATCTTCCTGACCCAGGAATCGAACCAGTGTCTCCTGCATTACAGGCGGATTCTTTACTGACCTATAAAAGCAGAAACATTTATATATATTGCTTACTAGTTTCTATAAAATAGAATTCTGGATGATCTGGAACAAGACAAGGATGTCCTCTCCCTCAGTTTCTGTCCAACTTCATAGTATAGGTTCCAGCCAAGGTAATTAGGCAGGAAAAAGAAATAAAAGCTATCCAGATTGGAAAGGAAGGAGCAAAATGATCTCAGATGTGATCAGATGGCTTGATGATGTATGTAGAGAATGCTAAAAAATAATCAATTTAAAAAATTATTAGAACTAATAAAAATGTTCAGCAAGGCAGCAGGATACAAGATCAATATCTTAAAATGTATTTCTGCACCCTAGCAGTGAGCATCGGAAAAGAAATTAAGGAAATGATTCCATTTACAATAAATAGCATCCAAAAAATGCCTAGGAATATATTTTTAAAAGAAGGGCAAGACTTGTACTCTGGGAACTACAAAATCTTGTTGAAAGAAGTGAACAAATACATGAATAAATGCGAAGACATCCCCCATTCTGGAACTATTGTTAAGATTACAATGCTCCCCCAAATTGATCCACAGATTCAATGCAATTCCTGTCAAAATCCCAGCTGCCACTTTTCAGAAACTTTCAAACCCAACTTAAAATTCATATGGAAATGCAAAGGAACCAGAATAGCCAAAATAATCTTCAAAAAGAAGAAGAAATCTGGAAGGCTTGTACCTCCTGATTTTAAAACACTTAACACAAAACTTCAGTAAGTTTCGTAACACAAGAATTGTGTGGTACCAATGTAAAAACAGACATGCAGATGGATGGAATAGAATTGAGTCCAGAAATAAACCCATGTGTTTATGGTCAACTAATTTTCAACAAGGGTGTCAAGACAATTCCATGGGGAAACATGTCTTTCAACAAATGGTACTGTCCTCGGGCCAAAGAACATTCCTTCATCTGGTAACTGTGATGGGACCAGTGATCATTAATTTCATGTGTCAGCTTGACTTGGGCCAAGGGATGCCCAGACAAGGGTAAAATATTATATCTGGAGTGTTTGTGATGGTGCTTCTAAAGGAGATTAGCCTCTGAATGAGTTGAACCAGTAAAGAAGATCCATCCTCAGCAATGTGGGTGGGTACCATCCAATCCATTGAGGGCTCAGATAGAAGAAAAAAGTGGAGAAAGGGAGAATTCCCTTTCCCTCTTCTTAAGCTGGGATGCCCATCTTCTCCTGCCCTTGGGCATCAGAGTTCCTGATTCTCTGACCTTTGGACTGTCGGAAATGATGCCGCCACCACAGTGCCCCCAGGCTGTTAGACTCAGACTGTGTTGGATTGGCTTTTGTGATTCTCCAGCTTGCAGAGGGCAGACAGTGGAACTTCTCAGCCTCCATCATTGTTTAGGCCAATTCCCATAGTAAACCTCCTCTTGTAAATCTCTATCTAGCCTATTAGTTCTTTTCCTGTGAAGACCCCTGACAGATGGGTCACGCAAATGGGTGACACCACCCACAGAGCCCCCGACACTTGTGGAGGAGGGCTTGGCAGCCTCTGCCTAAGCTGAAATGCTGTCTTCTTTTGCATAGAAAACACAAGCCCATCGAATTCTCCTCTGTTCTCCTGAGTGCTCCCTGTTCTGTCCCACTTAACCAGTCACGGAGCATTTTAGAAGGCTCTGTCAATCGGAGGTTGGAATAATAGCACTGCCATTACCTCAAGCATTGTTGAAACATGAAGGATAAAATGTGTCTCATTATTCAGGTTCTCAGAAGTGATGGCATCGAGCCAGAATGGTCCCATTAACTCTCAAGGCCTTACTTTTGATGCTCTCCACCTTTAAATAATAATTTCTTCTCAAGGAAGGGAAGAAAAGTTGAAGGCTATCATTGACCTCAAAACAGCAGAGTTTCTCACATCTGAAGAAGCATTTATCTGCAGATGAGGCTTTTGGAGTTTCTCTGATGAGAGTCTGATGTACCGTTTTTAGAGTCAAGAAAATTCTCCCACTTTTGATTCAAAACAATGAAGAATTTAAAATGCAGGCAAGGAACAGAAGTTTCTGGTCTTGTTGGGAATAGCCGGATGACACCTTTTGGGGCCCGCTTCCTGCTAAGTTCTGCAGTAATTCTGCAGTCTACTTTTGCTTCCAGTAGACCACTTATATATGCATTAGTAGATGTATCTATAAAGTAAGGAATTGTGCTCGCTTCGGCAGCACATATACTAAAATTGGAACGATACAGAGAAGATTAGCATGGCCCCTGCGCAAGGATGACACACAAATTCGTGAAGCGTTCCATATTTTTAAACAAATGGAACCTAATTAAACTTAAAAGCTTCTGCACATCAAAGGAAACTATTAGCAAGGTGAAAAGACAGCCTTCAGAATGGGAGAAAATAATAGCAAATGAAGCAACCGACAAACAACTAATCTCAAAAATATACAAGCAACTCCTACAGCTCAACTCTAGAAAAATAAATGACCCAATCAAAAAATGGGCCAAAGATCTAAATAGACATTTCTCCAAAGAAGACATACAGATGGCTAACAAACACATGAAAAGATGCTCAACATCACTCATTATCAGAGAAATCCAAATCAAAACCACTATGAGGTACCATTTCACACCAGTCAGAATGGCTGCGATCCAAAAGTCTACAAATAATAAATGCTGGAGAGGGTGTGGAGAAAAGGGAACCCTCTTCCACTGTTGGTGGGAATGCAAACTAGTACAGCCACTATGGAGAACAGTGTGGAGATTCCTTAAAAAACTGGAAATAGAACTGCCTTATGATCCAGCAATCCCACTGCTGGGCATACACACTGAGGAAACCAGAAGGGAAAGAGACACGTGTACCCCAATGTTCATCGCAGCACTGTTTATAATAGCCAGGACATGGAAGCAACCTAGATGTCCATCAGCAGATGAATGGATAAGAAAGCTGTGGTACATATACACAATGGAGTATTACTCAGCCATTAAAAAGAATACATTTGAATCAGTTCTAATGAGGTGGATGAAACTGGAGCCTATTATACAGAGTGAAGTAAGCCGGAAGGACAAACACCAATACAGTATACTAACGCATATATATGGAATTTAGAAAGATGGTAACGATAACCCTGTATACGAGACAGCAAAAGAGACACTGATGTATAGAACAGGCTTATGGACTCTGTGGGAGAGGGAGAGGGTGGGAAGATTTGGGAG
>NW_011494732.1:1804814-1813774 GCF_000754665.1 Bison bison bison | reverse complement strand
GCCAGTCCAGGTTCAATGCACGATGCTGGATGCTTGGGGCTGGTGCACTGGGATGACCCAGAGGGATGGTATGGAGAGGGAGGAGGGGGGAGGGTTTATTTTTAGAAATAAAAAAAAATAAAACGATAAAAAAAAAAAGTAAGGAATTGAGTTAGACTGTATATCTTATGATTCTGAACTTCAGTTTTCAGATCTTCTTATATTGGCATAAGTCTTAGTTTGGTACATTAAAGCTACAACAATAATAGCAATAGCTAACATTTATTTCCTGGGCTCCAAAATCACTGTGGATGGTGACTGCAGCCATGAAATTAGGGGATGCTTGCTCCTTGGAAGGAAAGCTATGACAAACCTAGACAGTGTGTTAAAAACCAGAGATATCTGTTTGCCAACAAAGGTCCGTGTGGTCAAAGTTATGGTTTTTCCAGCAGTCATGTACAGATGTGACAGTCAAACCATAAAGAAGGTTGAGAGCCAAAGAATTGATGCTTTTGAACAGTGGTTGCTGGAGAAGACGCTTGAGCAGCCCTTGGACTGCAAGATCAAGCCAGTCAATCCTAAAGGAGATCAACCCTGAATATTCACTGTAAGGACTGATGCTGAAGCTGAAGCTCCAATACTTTGGCCACCTGATGCGAAAATACGACTCATTGGAAAAGACCCTGATGCTGCCAAATATTGAAGATTAAAAGGAGAAGGGGGCGGTCAAGGATGAGATGGTTAGATAGCATCACCAACTCAATGGACGGGAATTTGAGCAAACTCTGGGACATAGTGGAGAACAGAGGAACCTGGTGTGCTACAGTCCTTGGGGTTGCAAAGAGTCAGACGTGACTGAGCAACTGACAACAACAAGAGCATTTATTGGGTGATTACATTACTTACTCTATTCCCTTTGGTCCCCTCATCAGTGCTCTGAGTAGGTTCTGTCATTCACTCCATCACACAGATGAAGACATGGGGGCTCAGAGAGGTTCGTATTTTGCCCAAGCGCACACACCTCTTAAATGTCAGAGCTGGCATTCAAACCTAGATCTAACTACCAAGTCTTGACCGTGGTCTAATTATCTACTGCTGTTGAGCAAGTCATCCCAAAACTTAGTGGCTCACAACAATGCAATCATATTATTATCTCCCATGGTTTATGTGGGTTGGGAATTTGGGAGGGGCTTGGCTGGATGGCTTAGCTCATGGTTCCTCTTCAGTGGCTGGAGCTAGAACCATTGTAGTTGGGAACTGCTGGGCTCTCTCCTCCCTCTCTTCCCTCCCACTCTCCAAGGGCTCCAGGAGCAAGTGAACTCAAGGACAAATTAGAATCGAATAGCTGTACATGGTGTGTGTGTGTGTGTGTGTGTGTGTGTGTGTGTGTACTACACAACCATGAAAAAGAACAAAATCATGCCATTTGCAGCAACATGGATACAACTAAAGATCACCATACTAGGTGAAGTAAGCTAGAAAAAGAAAGATAAATACCATATGATATCACTTGTATGTGGAATCTAAAATGTGACACAAATGAACCTATCTATGAAAAAGCAACAGAACCATGGGCATAGAGAACAGACTGGCCTAAGGGGGAAGGGGTTGTAGAAGCAATGAAGTGGGAACTTGGAGTTAGCAGACGAAAGCTTTTATATATAGAATGGATAACCGACAAGGTGCTACTGTATAACATGGGGAACTATATTTGATATCCTGTGATAAACTATCGTGGAAAAGACAATGAATAAAGTATGTATATAGGCTTCCCTGGTGGCTCAAACAGTAAAGCATCTGCCTGTGATGCAGGAGACCCAGGTTTGATCCCTGGGTCGGGAAGACCCCCTGGAGAAGGGAATGGTAACCCACTCCAGTATTCTTGCTTGGAGAATCCCATGGACAGAGGAGCCTGGTGGGCTACAGTCTGTGGGGTTGCAAAGAATTGGACATGACTGAGTGACTAAACAACAACAACAACAAAATGTATAACTGAGCCACTCTATAGTAGAAATTAACACAATATTGTAAGTCAGCTTTACTTCAATAAAAAACACGTTGATGAGAATCAAATAGTCTTTTGAATCTGTTTCTGTTTCATAGATAAGTTCATTTGTGTCATATTTTAGATTCCACATTCAAGTGTTACCATATGATACATGTTTTTCTCTTCCTGACTTCACTTAGTATAATCTCCAGTTGCATCCACGTTGCTGCGAATACTGGAATGGGTAGCCATTCCCTTCTCCAGGGAATCTTCCCAACCCAGGGATCAAACCCAGGTCTCCTCCATTAGAAGGCAGACTCTTTACCATGTGAGCCGTCAGGGAAGCTCTGTTCTCTTCATTGCCCTGAGCCAGAACAAGCAGAACTCTGGTGACGACTTTGTAGGTGTAAGTGTGACCTGGATGTCTCAGTAAGACTGTGTTCTGGGACGTCTTCCAAAAATGGAAGGAAAAGAACACTGTCTTTCCACCAGGATTATGAATGAGTGGTTGCCAGGTTCCTGCCTCCTAGAAAGATCATGCCCTAATGCCTATCCAGCAGAGCGGGGTCAAGAGAAAGAATTCAGTCCTCATGTTTTGCTGGGCTCTGTTTTTTCCTTAAATCTATCTTCACTGGGCTTCTGACGCTTTGTTGTTATTGTTTAAGTCACTCAGTCGTGTCTGACTCTTTGTGATCCCGTGGACTGCAGCCCGCCAGTCTCCTCTGTCCATGGGATTTCCCAGGCAAGAACACTGGAGTGGCTTGCCATGAGCTCCTCCAGGGGATCATCCCGATCCAGGGATTGAACCCCGAGTCTCCTGCTTGGCTGGTGGATTCTTTACCACTGAGCCACCAGGGAAGCTCTCTAATGCTTACAACCCCCAAAAACTTCCCCTGCAATACAGGATGCCCTCCACCCGCCATGGGTGACCCCCTCCTGTTTTATGTTTTATTCCTTTCCTTCCATACTTCACCTGGAGACCTAATTGTACTTGAGAAATGTCGGACCACACTGGAGAGGAATGTGATAATGAGATTTTAGGATCAAGAGAAAGAAGAAACGGAAACCATTGCAATTGTGTGTGACTATTTGTACAGGCTGTTTCTTTTTATAAGACCAAACCAACCCTGAGGCTGTGTCTTTCAGATGAGAACCCAAAGGACAGGATTTCTCTCAAGGCATCGTCTGCCTGCTTCATTTCCTTGGATTATCTTTTAGAAAAAAACTCCAGAAATGTTGGTGAGAAATCTTTGAAAAATCTCCGACTCTTACAGAGATGGGCTATGACTCAGAGCCGCTGTCTGTTTCTTTCTTGGGCTGCTTTTCAGAGATGCCAACTCAGCCAGCCATCCTAAGTCATCAGATCCTTTAAACATTTTATATGTTTCGAAAGATGTGAAAAAAAAAAAACCTCTCCTGCTGACAAATCCATGATAAAGTGAGCAAGCTCTGCTAGGAGCATGTTTTGAAGGAGAAAGGGACTCCCAGGACTGCCTAAGTTTCTCCGTGGGTAATTGAACATATTGATTATGGGCGGGGAAATAGAGGAAATTGACAGACTATCAGTAGAGATGATGAAACTTACCAGTTGTAGTGCTAACTGGCTTAGGGCATTTGAGTACCGACGTATTGTCCCATCTCTGGATACTTGCGGGATGTGAACGGTGCTGCAGCTCCATCAGTTCTGATAGCCCTGCTTTGTCTGTGAGTGAGCCCCCTTTGTGACCCTTGAGACATAGAGTTCATGACTGTTTTATCCTCTTGACTATAGGTGCAGGGAAGACGAGGTCAGGTGTCAGGGGCTTTGGAGCCTGGGCATCCCAGAGCATGGCTCCTGCCTTGGTCTGGGTGCATAGCTTCTTCCTGTGGTCACCACAAATGTTCTGCTCCACTCCCCAGCCTTGGCGCAGAGTGGGCCTGGCTCTGATCACCTCGAGGACCTCCTCATGTGGAATTCCCTTGTACCCCGTCCCCCTTTTACCTATGAAGCTCTCCTCTGCTCCCCATCCTCCTTCTGAAGAGTAGATGCTCTTGTCAACCAAGTGCATTCCAGCTGGTGGTTCCTGTGTCCCCCTCCCTCTTTCCTCCACCATCTGGGCTGGAACACGAGAACTGACAGGCTGGGCGCTGGCATGCCCTCCCTCCAAGGCTCCCTGTGAGTCCAGCTGGTGTCCATTCCCATCCCAAAGGGCTGATTCACCCCCGTCTTTGATGGTTTTAAACTGGCTGACTTTTGGGAGTTGTCAACCAGCTCAGAGCCTGATGGGAGATCAAAGAACATTTTTTTTCTCTTTGGGTTTGTGTTATAAGCCAATGTTTATACCAAACCTTTCTGTACCAATAAATTTCCAATTGAAACATCAGCCTCTCAAATCTTGATTTGGGACTCGATTGGTTTCTACAATTCTTTCCATGTGCTTATTTAGTTCTTAGGAGCCTTTTACCAATGTGTCACACTCCTACAGAAAAGTGCACCAATTTTTAGGTGAACAGCTTCCAATTTTTGTAAAGTGCACTCTTGTAAGAGACAATATTACTAAGCCCCCAAAGTCACCCCACGCCCTTTCAGGTCACTTCCCATTGCTCCCCTCATGTACCTGTCAAAGTAACCATCAGTGTACTTTTTCTCTCCTAGTTTTATAGGGATATAATTGACATACAGCACTGTATAAGTTTAAAGTATACAGCACACCACCTCACGAAAGAAAGTTGGAGCACAGGAGGAGAAGAGGGTGACAGAGGATGAGATGGTTGGATGGCATCACCGACTCGATGGACATGAGTTTGAGCAAACTCCAGGAGATGGCAAAGGATAGGGAAGCCTGGCGTGCTGCAGTCCACGAGGTCTCGAAGGTCGGACATGACTGAGCAACTCAAGAACAACAACACAGTATATCACAAAACGATTCCCACAATAAGTTTGGTGAACATCCATCATCTCATATAGATATAGAATTAAAAAATGAAAGGAAATTTTTTTCTTGTGATGAGAACTCTTAAGATTTACCTGTCTTAACAACTTTCAGATATGCCATATAGCAGTGATAATTATATTTATCATGATTTACATTCCCTAGTACTTATAACTGGGAGTTTGTCCCTTTTGATTGCCTTCATCCAATTCCCCCTTCTTTCTACCCCCTACAAATCCAGTCTATTTTCTATGACTTTGTTAATACAATAAGCAAAATTGTTTTCTGTTATACAGGAAACAGTTGATTCCTGGTATACAACATGATGAGTCAGTATTTCCATACATTTCAAAACAATCACTGCAGTAAGTCTAGTTCTCATCATACAAAGATATTACATTATTATTGACTCTATACTGTACACTTCATCCCGTGATTCATTTTTTGTAGTAAGTGGAAGTCTGTGCCTCTTAATCTCCTTCACTCATTTCTCTCCTCTCCCCACCCTCCTCCCTTCTGACAGCCACCTCTGTGTTCTCTGTATCTATGACTCTGCTTTGGTTTTATTATGTTTGTTCATTTGTCCACAGAAAAGTGAAGTCATACAGTATTTGCCTTTCTCTGTCTGACTTATTTCACTTATTGTAACACCCTCTATGTCCATCCATGTTGTCACAAATGGCAAAATTTAATTGTTTAATGGATGAGTAATATCCCAGTGTATTTAATTGCTCCTATGTATTGGCTCGGAGAAGGCAATGGCACCCCACCCCAGTACTCTTGCCTGGAAAATCCCATGGATGGAGGAGCCTGGTGGGCGCAGTCCATGCGGTCGCTAAGAGTCTGACATGACTGAGCGACTTCACTTTGACTTTTCACTTTCATGCATTGGAGAAGGAAATGGCAACCCACTCCGGTGTTCTTGCCTGGAGAATCCCAGGGATGGTGGAGCCTGGTGGGCTGCCGTCTATGGGGTCGCACAGAGTCGGACGCGACTGAAGCGACTGAGCAGCAGCATGTATTGGCTGTTGTGAATAGTGCTGCAGTGTACATTAGGGGTGCATGTATCTTTTCAAATTCACTTTTTCGTTTTTGTGCTCTTCAGAGAAAGTAACCATTGTTGTAAAGAAAACAATGCAAGTGGTAGAATCTCCTTTTCAAGAAGTATTAATCGATAATCTCATGAGTATAGTTAAAACTTATTGAGATCTGGGAATTCCCCAGCAGTCCAGTGGTTAGGACTCCAGGCTTCCACTGTATGGGTCATGGGTTTGATTCCTGGTTGGGGAACTAAGATCCTGTGTGCCAAGGTGTGGCTGGAAAAAAAAACAACCAAACTTCCTGAGATCTTACTATGTGGCAGATTTTGCAAACACAACATAAATTAACTCATTTTATCTTTATAGTCATTCCATGGCATAGGTTATGATATTATTTTTGTCATTAGTCTTATTTAATAGAAAAGGAGACAGATGCAATAAATTGTCCTATTTTCTCCTTGGCTTTTTAAACTAGCTTTACAACTTTAAGAGATTTTATTTTATTAAAATATCTATCTTATATCTGTTTCCTTTTAAGTAAACTTTTAATTCTATTTATTCTTAGCTCTTTTTTTGCAATTAAAGAATTGATACATTTGAGAGGTAATAAGAACTCACTAGAATATTTGTAGTCTTCCAATCAAATATTGAAAAATGGGCACTCCCCTGGTGGTCCAGTGGTTGAGCATCCACCTGCCAGTACAGGGGACATGAGTTTAATCCCTGGCCCAGGAAGATCCCACATGCCACAGGCCAACTAAGCCAGTGCCCCACAACTACCGAGCCCATGCTCTAGAATTGGAGAGCCACAGCTGCTGAGCCTGTGATCTCTAGAGCCTGTGCTCCTCAACAAGAAGCCACCACAGTGAGAAACCCACGCACGGCAACTAGACAAAGCCCACACACAGCACAAAGAACCAGTGCAGACGAAAATCTGTAAAACTTTAAAAAAGAAAGAGGGATCTCCACTAAATTGGATGCTGATATACCAGAGGAAGATGTCGATGGAAAACACCCCGGGTCAGACAAGAAAAGCCTTTAATCCTGGGTGTTTCATGAGACAGTCAGGTCAACTCCAGTTCACCCTGCAAGGCTGACTCCCACCTCAGCCCCCCGGTTTTCCCTCAGAGGGGATCCCGTGGCACCCTGCATTTCTGCATCACAGAATTGCTTGCCAACATAGTTGAGTTTCGTGGTTATTTGTCTCCCAACATGAAGCAAAGTTTTTGAGGGTAGGCTTCCCGACTGACAAGTTCCCCTCTGTCAATCTGGTACCCAGGTTACATTGGAGCTTTGGGAGATGTCTGTGGGATGAATGCACGAGAGTGAGAAAGAGGATGAGAGAAGAGAGAATCATGGGTGTGTGAGGACCAGGCTGATTCACTGCAGAGCATCCAGATAACTCACCCATCTTACAGCTAGTAGCTCGGAGAACGGGGTGGCCATGGACCCGGCAAGGAGACATCCAGAAGGAGGTTAGATGGTTGGAAGGGACCCATCTTGCTCAGAGGGCTCACGGGATATTTTGTGATAATCCTTCAAAATAAGGCCAATGAGGCTTTCTGTACCATGACACAGGCCTGAGCACATTTTCTTGCTAAAAAAGATTGTATTCTGTTATCAGCAGGTCAAACAGAATGACCCTCTCCCCATTCCTGTTTTTTTTTTAAGATATTTTTTGATGTGCACCACATTTAAAGTGCACATTAAAGTAACACATTCTATTGAATTTGTTACAATATTGCTTCTGTTTTATGTGTTGGTTTTTTAGCCTCCAGGCATGTGGGATCTTAGCTCTGCTACCAGGGACTGAACCTGAGCCCCCCGCATTGGATGGGGATGTCTTAACCACTGGATCAGCAGGGAAGGCCCTCCGCTTCCCTGTGTTGTCACATTTTCATTACACCTTAGTCTTCACTGATGAGCGAAAAAAAAGTAGATGGAGGCCTAATGAACATTATACGAAGGCTAGAAATTGTTTTTAGGATGCTAGTCGGCACTCTCGAGATGGGTCTTCTGTCTGGACCCATAAAGAGGATGCTGATGCAGGGGTGGCTGGTGTCGGTGTATTTGGTGTGGCAGGGTGGGGAAAGAATAGGGCTCCTGGGTCAGTTTTCCTCCTTCATCTGGTATTTATCAACTTCTTTTTGTTTTGTAACACTCTTCTTTTGAAATCTGGGATCCTTCTTTGTTGATGGGTCCCAAAAGCAACCACCCTTTTTATACATTTCCAGGCAGAGAAAACAGCAACCAAAAGAGACCTTCAAAGACAGTCAGGTACCTGGCGAACTGCTGATGCATTTGGCCACGAAGCAAGAATCTTTGCTGATTTAAAATAAATGCATGTCAAGATGTGGGTGCCTTCCACCCTGTATCTTTTTCCCAGGCTAGTGTCTCTCATATGTTATCTAGGTAGGCCCATTCTGATTTCCGCCTCCCCGCCCCCGCCTTTGTAAATTCCTGGAGCCTGTCATCCAGAAGGTTCATCTTGCATTTTCTGCATCGCCGGAGTTGCTTGGCAGAGAACCCAAAGCTCTCTGGCTCCGGGCCGGCTTCCATCAGATGGATGTGACCCTTGGAAACCATAGTTTCCACTGAGTTGCCAGAGGGGGCAATGAGGCAGGATGGTTGTGGGAGTCTCCCTGAGCAGGATTAAAGGACCTTGGCAGGCTCTGGGATGCTGAGAGGGAGAGAACCGTGGGTGGGCATAGAATGCCCACTGAGACATCCCTTGCCAGGCAGCTGGCAAGCACTCTTAGCGAGGCTTGCTGTCTCTTTCTCCCCAGACTGGAGAAGGCCTGTGACTTGATCCTCTGTGACCCACTGACCCATCTGTGGCCACTCTGCATCCCAGTAGCTCCCTGCTGCCTTTCTGCTGGCCCATGGCTGTCCCCTTCCGGGTCCTGCTAGCAGGCCCCCTCCCTGGACAGGTAGACAGCCAAGGAGATGGGGTAGTGAGTTATGGACCCCTGGCCTGGCATTTGACCAAGGGTTTCCACAGGTGACTTTGGCTGGGGTGAGAAGGGTCCGGCCATGCTCCCC
>NW_011494732.1:1767377-1804714 GCF_000754665.1 Bison bison bison | reverse complement strand
GGCCCGGCCTTGGTCCCCACCAGGTGGGATCCTGCCTGTCACACCTCCTGGGCAGCTGGTGCTCATCTCGACTCCCAGGCTCACCTGCTTGTGTTGCTTGTGTGCATTCATCAGATACTTGGGAAGCCCCTGCCCCTATACCATGACTCTCTCTTTATGTCATTATTTTGTGAAAAAAGAAAATATTTCAAAAGTCATCACAATGTGAAAAGACAAAGAAAAGTCCTTTTTCCCCTTCCCTCTGTGTAGCTGTCTCCAGACCATCCCCAAGCCCCTCACCACCCCCTGCAAGAGCTCATCACAAATCTTTCCTGCATCTCCTTCCAGTTTTTAAAAAAAATAA
Source organism: Bison bison bison (assembly GCF_000754665.1). NCBI lineage: Eukaryota > Metazoa > Chordata > Mammalia > Artiodactyla > Bovidae > Bison > Bison bison. Next base: position 1,804,371 of record NW_011494732.1, on the reverse strand, counting down.
TTTTATTTGTTTCCTTATTTTTGGCTGTGCTGGGTCTTCATTGCTATGCGGGCTTTTCTCGAGTTGCGGGGACTGCTCTCTAGTTGCAGGGGCTTCTCATTGCAGTGTCTTCTCTTGTTGCAGAGCACGGACTCTGGAGTGTCTGCTGCTTGGACTCTGGAGACTTTGGAGTGTCCACACCTTCAGTAGCTGCAGCGTGTGGGCTCTAGAGCACAGGCTGAGTAGTTGTGGTGCACCGGCTTAGTTGCCCTTCGGTCTATGAGATATTCCTGTCCCAGGGATCAAACCCATGTCCCTGCATTGGCAGGCAGACTCCCAACCACTGGAGCACCAGGGAAGTCCCATGCCTCCGTTTTTGGAAAGTCAAAAGCCAGGAGTGTGTGGTTGTCTGAACTCTCAGTCCCACATCATTGAACAAGCCTGCACACTGAACCCCGGCTGAACCAAGCAGTAGTATAGGCATTGAGATCCTGCCAAGTGCTCTCAAGGATGGTCTATTGTCAGGGCAGAATACACAATAATGACTCAATAGAGGATGAGCAGGAAGAGGGAGGGGCCTGGAGGAAACGTGATGCAGAAGGGGAGACACAGAGGTGGGTGGACATGAGCAGCACCCAGTGCTGTCGTGGTCTTTCAGGGGAGGTGACATTTGTGCAGACACCCGCCCGTGGGAGAAAGACTGTTCCAGGCAGAGGGAACAGCAAATGGAAAGGTGGAGAGTGGGGAGGTGTTGGCAGGAGGGAATGAGTATAGATAAACCTCCCTTCTTTCCCCAAATCCCAAATGTGGGGGAGAGTCAGGAGACAGGCTACACCAGGAATGAAAATCACATTGGTTCATTTCTCAGACCAAATCCCATGACCTATTCTAAAACGGAAAATCTTGTCTTATTTCCTTTTCTTCTGCACTTGTCAGGGAGAAAGGAAGCATGCTCTATAGACACTTTCTGCAGCCCTACCTCTTAACCTCTGGAAAAGACTCCTAGCTTTGCAGGTATGACATCTTGGTCTGTATGTTACTTAGTAAATGTGCAGTGAGTCCTGGGGAACCGCGAGGAAAAGATTCTGGCTCTTTCAGGGCAACCTTGACATCTCCAATTATAATGGAAATTCTGCTCCTTGGAGAGGAAGGGAAATACTGATTAGAGGAGATGACAGTTACAAAAATGAGACGTAGGCACGGGAGAGACTTCTTTTCACCATAGAATTGTCTGGGGGACGCGAGGGCTTTTCAACTGGACAAATACTTTCAGACACTATGCCCCACCTCCCTTTGGCAAAACCCACACATTCTCAGTGGCCAGCGGTGTGTGGTCCAGGATTCACGACTTTGTCCTCCTTACAGATAGCCAAGAGGTGATGGAGATAAAGCCGCTTCAAAGGACAGACTGCTTCCAGCCTCTGCCATTCCTGCAGCCAGAGAAACAGTGCAGACGGCAGCATTGCCACTTGTGTGATCTAAGTTAACTTTGCCTTTCCTGAAGTTTCTGGGCTCAGAGTCTTGCCCAAACTGAATAACCACCAAGCAGAATAGTCAGAAGTGCCACCACCCTGTCCAGCACACAAAGACAGAGCTAAATCCCTCTCTTGCAAAGACAGAAGCGTTGGTTCCATCTATGAAGGGAGAGTGGACCCATCCAAGTTTAGGGTACCCCTAAACCACTCCAATATTCTTGCCTGGAAAATCTTAAGGACAGAGAAGTCTGGCGGGCTACAGTCCATGCAATCCTGAAGAGTTGGACACGACTGAGCGATTAAACAACACCCAGGCACCCAGAAATATTTATGAGTTTTCTAATTGGATAGTTTGAGGGAGATCAAAGCAGTAATTATGGGGAAAACCCATTTCTATTTATGTTTACCAAGCAGTCTATATACCTGCCCCACTGTATTCTGAACACCTTAGTAAGACATCCTCATTTAACTCTCCTAAGGATTTGGAATGTAGGCTTTATTATTCTGTTCATTGTAAGACACAGAAACTGTATCACAGAGAGAAAGTAACTCATCTATGGCCAGAAACGACTTCCTGCCACTTATTTCATGACCTTGTCTTATTTTGATTTCCATCCATCTGGAAGATGGTGAAGAGAGGGTATGAGGACACAATTTGTTCAGTGCTTCAGATTTAAAAGGTCTGATTTGACCCGAGATGCAAAGTCTACACCCCAGAAAACAAGTCTATGTATTGGATATTCATCTGGGAGAGACCATTGTGAGCAGCAAGAGGTGACAATGACAAAAATCGTAAGAACTGGGGTTCTTTCCATGTCTTCATTGTGCAGACTGGCCATTCATTTTTCAAATTTACATATTTTATTATTAAAAAAAATTTTTGGCTGCACCCCACAGCATGTGGGACCTTAGTAATTCCCCAACCACACCCACTGCTTTGGAAGGTGGAGTCTTAACCACTAGACCACCAGGAAAGTCCCTAGGCTGGGCATTCATTCCTTGCGTCTTCCTAATAGACGACATTCATTCACTCAGCGAACACTTCTTGAGCCGTATTTATCACAGCGAATAGAAGAGTCAATACAACAGATGAAATTGACTGCTCCACATTCTGCTGAGGAAACCCAGACCATAAAGCAATTAAGAAAATAGGATAGGTCAATAGAGTGGACAAACTGCTAGCTGTTCCTGAGTCCCAGCAGAACAAAAGACAAGATGATAACTTCCCTCGAGTAGACCAACTTTGTACTGTGCCTACACTCCCAAGACAGTTTGGGTGCTGGTAATACAAAGCTATGTAAGCCTTATCACATGTACAGCGTGATCTGTAGCAAGTTGGACAAGTTCTCTGTTAAAGTTGAAAGTTTGTTAAAAACTTCTGTAGCAGACTTTTTTTGATCAGCTAGCCAATGTCATTACCAAGCATTTTCTTCCTTTCATGGTAGAGATCACCATAGAACCCATTTCTGGTGATTTAAATATACAGGTACCTTCTGGGAATGGAGAAGGAAATGGCAATCCACTCCATTATTCTTGCCTGGAAAATCCCATGGACAGAGGAGCCTGGCAGGCTACATCCAGGGGATCGTAGAGTTGGACGCAACTGAGTGACGTCACTCACTCACTTAGGGGACCATGAGTCTGAATCCCCCCTCAACAGAAGAGGCTTTACTAGCTACACGTTTTGTGGGCTCTTAGGGGAGCATAGGGCTTCCCTAGTGGTTCAGACAATAAAGAGTCTGCTTTCAGTGCCAGAGACCAAAGTTCGATTCCTGGGTTGGGAGGATCTCCTGGAGAGGGAAATAGAAACCACTCCAGTGTTCTTGCCTGGAAAAATCCCGTGGATGGAGGAGCCTGGCAGGTTACAATCCATGGGGTCGCAGAGTCGGACATGACTGAGCAACTTCACTCACTCTGGGAAATGCACAGAGAGAAAGGCATAAACAGATAGCTCTCCTGCATTGCCAGTTTTGCACTCACTCCTGCTTTCTGCTTTGCACTTTAAAGTGTGAAGATGTGACATCAGGAGCTGTGGCAACCTTTTTGTGAGCATGAGCATTTAAGACAAAGTGCAAAAGCCATTGAAGATGACCAAATACAAAGACTGAATGCACCTTGGCCTTGAAACAATAAGCAGCAGAATTAACAATGGGACTACCTCCCCATCTTTGATTCAATTTTCTTTGATTTGTGGTTGAAATTATCTTTAACTGATATTTTTTAAACAAACACAGTCCATTAAAACCCTAAGATACCCACAAAAAGACTTGATTAAAATATGTGTAGCAGCTATATTCATAATAGCCATAAATCAAAAATAGCTAAGGCGTCATCAATAGAATAAATAAATAAACTGTTAGTATATTCATACAGGGAAACCCTACTCAGCAGTAGAAAGGAACAGGCAGCTAGTTCATGCAAATGCACATACGATTCTCGAAGGCACTCTTCTGAGTGAAAGATGTCATACATAAAAGACAACTTCCTGTATGATTCCGTGTCTGTTGTTGCTGTTTAGTCGCTGTCATATCTGACTTTTTGTGCCCCCATAGACTGTAACCTGGCAGGCTCCTCTGTCCATGGAATTCTCCAGGCAAGAATACTGGATTCGGTTGTCATTTCCTTCAGCAGGGGTTATTCCTGACCCAGGGATCACACCTGCGTCTCGTGCATTGGCAGGCAGATTCTTTACCACTGAGCCACCAGAGAACCCCATGATTCCATGTTTAGAAAGTTTTATAACAGGCAATCTAATCTATGGCAGAAAAAAAAATCAAGACACTGAATGTGTCTAGGGGATAGGATGAATTGTAACTGGGAAGGGGCCATGAGGGAGCTTTCTGGGGGTGATAGTCATGTTCTGTGCCTTGATAGGGATTCAGTTCAGTTCAGTTCAGTCACTCAGTCGTGTCTGACTCTTTGCGACTCCATGAATCGCAGCATGCCAGGCCTCCCTGTCCATCACCAACTCCTGGAGTTCACTCAGACTCACGTCCATCGAGTCAGTGATGCCATCCAGCCATCTCATCCTCTGTCGTCCCCTTCTCCTCCTGCCCCCAATCCCTCCCAGCATCAGTCTTTTCCAGTGAGTCAACTCTTCGCATGAAGTGGCCAAAGTACTGGAGTTTCAGCTTTAGCATTATTCCTTCCAAAGAAATCCCAGGGCTGATCTCCTTCAGAATGGACTGGTTGGATCTCCTTGCAGTCCAAGGGACTTTCAAGAGTCTTCTCCAACACCACAGTTCAAAAGCATCAATTCTTCGGCACTCAGCCTTCTTCACAGTCCAACTCTCACATCCATACGTGACCACAGGAAAAACCATAGCCTTGACTAGACAGAACTTTGTTGGCCAAGTAATGTCTCTGCTTTTCAATAGGTTGCATAGATGGGTACCAAATGTTACTGCTGTGATTTGTGCATCTCATGGTACGTACATTGTGCTTCAAAAGAAAACAAAAAAGGACCTTTAAAAATATTGAATTCAAGTGAAACATTTGCATGCTAAAGTGTTTAGGGGCTAATTGTACTGAAACAGAAAGGCATCCAAAGATTGATGAATGGATGGATGAAGGGATGGATATAGCATGAAATAGAATGTGATACTCACAGTAGAATTTAGGTAATGGGCATCTGAGTGCTGACTGTACAAGTCTTTCAACTTCTCTGTACACTGGAACTTTTCATAATAAAATTGGCGAGAGGATGTTAGTGTAGACATTGCAGACATTATTGATCAAAATTTTTCATGGCTTACCTGGTAATTCTGTCCTTCTAATGATGAAGACAATTTTATGGAAATGAGATTTGGTCTTTATAGTTTAGATGAGCCGGGGTGGCATTGTATGTGTTGCGACTGTACTATTTATGCAAAGCTTCATGTAACGCCAGGGAGGCATGTCTCCGACAGATACAAAAGGAGGTACATCAGCTACCAAAGGAGCTTAGCCTCAAAGACCAGAATAAACCTGTAAGCCAGGGACCTCGGGATTAGGCTGCATTGAAAGTTTCGGGGAAGAACATTGAGATTCAGGTACCGGAAGACCTCACCCTTGGGGAAAAAGCATGGTTAAGCCCCAGCCTTTTCTCTTTGATTAGAGTCGACATCTTCTGTGACACAAGCAAATGTGCAGTGAAGGCTCTGCGGCTTAGCCCTGCCCTTTCTGGGGCCTTGGTGGATAAAGCTTGCATCTTCTGGGCCACTGGTTTACTTGTGCAGAAATGAAATAATGTGATGACAATTAACAAGATTGAAGTGGAAGGCACCTGAGCGTATATTCCAGGAGTCTTTTATTTTGGTCCGGAGTTGCTTCGCAATTAACCCACAGGTTTTTCCAACAATAGCTCAGACAGAGCTACAGACAGGGAGAGAGAGGAAAGTTCAATGGTGTCTGTGTTGTGCAGGCTCCAGGACCATCCTGTCTGCAGTCGCCGAGCCTACAGTTTCCATGACTTGATGTCCACGTGCTTAGGGAAAGAGATGTTAATTCAGAAGGATATGTGTTTCAGGGTGGACAGAACTGGGCCTGATGCTACATGTGAACTTACTGATGAGACATCAATTCCTCTTTTCAACGGGTTTTTAAAATACATGTGTTATTGAGAGGGAGAGATAAATTGGGAATTCTGGGATTAACATATATACACTTCTATATATAAAATAAGTAAACAAAGCCCTGGTGGCTCAGACGGTAAAGAATCTGCCTGCAGTGCAGGAGACCCAAGTTCAATCCCTGGGTTGGGAAGATCCCCTGGAGAAGGGATTGGCAACCCACTCCAGTATTCTTGCCTGGAGAATCCCATGGACAGAGGAGCCTGGCGGGCTACAGTCCATGGAGTTGCAAACAGTCAGGACTGAGTGACTAACACTTTCACTTTCACTGTATAGCACAGGGAACTCTACTCAATATTCTGTGATAACATATTTGGGGAAAGGATCTGGAGAAGACTGAATATATGTGTCTGCATAACTGAATCACTTTGCTGTGCACCTGAAATTAACACTGTAAATCAGCTCTACTCCAATAAAGTGAAAAGCGCTCAGCTAAAAAGTTAAAAAATGTTTCACCTGATGACTCATTGACTCAGTTAACCCAAGAAGCAGGTCTGCTAGTAGCCCCATTTCACATATTTGGAAACTGAGGCTCAGAGAAGTTAAGCCACTTGCCTAAGGTTGTACAACTAATTAGAGTGTGTGCATGCTAAGTTGCTTCAGTTCCAGGCAAGAACACTGGAGTGGGTTGCCATGCCCTCCTCCAGGGGATCTTCCCAACCTAGGGATTGAACCTATGTATGTCTTAAGTCTCCTGCATTGGCAAGTGGGTTCTTCGCCACTTGTACCACCTGGGACGCCCACAGCTAATTAGCAGCAGAGTTTGAATTAAATTCCCATCAATCACAGGTTAGAGCCCATGTGCTTAACTGCTACATGGCTCCGCCAGTAGCATAAGGATGCTACATAAATAATACACTGAGGACTTCATCTCGTTATCCTAACATGAAGCTAGATGCACAAGTTCTTTGTCCAGTGATTTCTTGGTGATGTCTGAGCTAAGGAGATTGTGTTTTCTGGACCCAGACTGGGGATACATTGATTTGACACATGGTCAGACGACAGGGAAGGAAGTCTGAACTCCACGCTATCTCAAGAACACTGGGGTGTCTGTTCCCTATAGCTATTACACGCATGGCCTTGTAACATCTTGTCACAACAATTAGCAATGCACAGGGCAAGTAGGGAGCACGTTCCACTAAGCCCAGAGTTTATGCTGGGACGTCCTTGGGTATCGTAGGAGCCACACAGCTCTGCTTTAATAAATGTGGTCGGTTTCTAGATCTGCTCATCACAACACCAGACCCAAACTCAGCCTTCTCCATGAACGCTGAACAGATTGTTCACACCCCCTAGTAGGACTGTCTCTCCCTTTTCCATCAGGGTCCCTTATGAATATCGCTCAGTCGTGTCATTTTATTTACATTTTCTGTTGGACTTCAGATTTACAAAGCTGTGATTATGCCCAGCCCCAGACCATCTTCATCACTGATCTGTAGATGCCCCCTCTTGTTTTATTCATTTGCTCATTCTGTTTCTCGCTTTGTTTATGTGGCACTAAGTCTTCCAGAATCATCCATGTTTGTTATTGGGTATTTAGACCACTGGTTCTCCAAGTGTTTGCTCTCAGTATATTTAAAAATTATTGAGAACCACAAAAAGCTGTCTTTTACTTGGGTTATATCCGTGAGTGTTTATAATGCACGCATGCTGTGTCTCCTCAGTCGTGTCCAACTCTTTGCAACCCTCTGGACTGTAGCTCACCAGGTTCCTCTGTCCATGGGATTCTCCAGGCAAGAATACTGGAGTGAGTTGCCATAGCCTACTCTGAGTATCTACAGTATTATAAATTAAAACCTAATTTTTGAAAATAATTTTATGATAACTTGTATAATAATAATCCAGTTAAAATACAAATACAAGCCTATGAAAATAATGTACTTGGTGAGAAATATCTATTTTTGCAAGATTAAAAGCAAACTTAATGAGAAAAGCTTCACTTTACATTTTTGTAGACCTGGTGTATTAGAAGGCACCTGGGTTCTCCTCTCAGATTGTGTGTTCAGACTTGTTGTTGGGACTTCTCTGGTGGTCCAGTGGTTGAGAATCTGTGGTTCCAATGCAGGGAGCATGGGTTCCATCCCTGGTCAAGGACCTGAGATCACAAATGCCACACAACTTGACCTAAACATTTTTTTAAAAAAAACAAACTGATTTGATACAGTTGAATTGTGTATAGAACATCCAACCTCTCAGAGATAGATGGATGAAAGAGGGCTGACCTCATGGACAGCAGAAAGGGTTTCGGGGAGCCCTAGACATCCTTGGACCATCCGTTGAAGACCATTGACTACTGTGTGTTACTCTTACCTTAAGTGGGATCTGACTTCTCATTGCTGTAAAGCCAATAAAGAGGCAAGGTTGGTGGAAAGGAATGTTTGCTTTTGGACGCTGGCAACCCTGGGTTGCCAGAGTAAGGCTGACTTGTGTCCAAAGGCTGGCTCCCCATCACTGACAATCAGGGGGCAAAAGCATTTATAGACAGAGGGAGGGGGCTACATGCAGAAACAGCACAGTCAGCTCTGACAGTCATCCTGCAGTTGGCCATAGGTGGTCTGATTAGTGTCATCTTGATTGGTTAGGTACAGCTGATCTTCAGTTCCAGGGTCAATTTGTTCCCATTTTATTAAGGCCAGTTCTCAAAATTCTGGCAGCTTATGTCATGGCTACAGTCTGGTCATCAGGTAGTTAACTTCTTCCACCTGGTGGGGGTTTCTGTAGCTACGAGACAGCTCCCAGGAGATGGCTCAGAATGTTATCTATAGCCCTTGAAGAGGCACTAAAGGTCCTTAACTTTGATGGCTAAACTATTATTATTTCATCCTGTGTGACTGCTTTTCTTTGCTTTGGTGTTTTCTCACTTCTCTGATTAAACTTGCTGTTTGGCTAAAATTTTTCTACAGATGAAAGTCAGGCAGAGGACATGATGGGCAAGGACTGTAGGGTCCTGCCCAGTCATAGTACCTACCACATCGACATCAACCCTGTTTCACCCATCTGTTCCCCCAGCATTTGTTCTTCTACGTAACATTCTGCTTCCTTCCCCGAGTCGGGAGCTCACAGGAATCCTGATGCTGGGGGATTCGGCAGTTTATGTGCAACATTTAGCACAATGATCACAATTGTGTCTGCAATATTCATTCAACGCATGTTCATTCACATCATTTATACATGTTTATGGAATACCTTTTTTAACTGGGGAAATTCAGCCACAAACAAGACAGGCAAGGTCCCTGTTCTCATGGTGCTCATATTGAACTGGGAAGAGACACTGCAAAAAATAAACAAAAACATAAATAAGAGCCTTCGCTTAACAGTCTGTGCTATAAGGAAACTAAAATAGGGAGCTGTGTCAGTAAAACACGGTGGTCAGGGTCTCTCAAATGATCAGAATAAGCCAATCCCCCCCCCCCCCGCCAAAAAAAAGAAAACTGAATAAGAAGTGTTCTAGGAAGCAGGAACAACATATACAAAGGCCCTGTGGTCAAAACCTGAGTTTGAAGCCTGGAAAAAAATGAATAAATCATCTACCCTGCTTGCGTTCTGCCACACCGACATGGGGATGTGTTGTTCCTAATTTCTGTGGCAAACAGAGCAGTCACAACAGTTCCTGAAGTTTTAGAAGTGTACTCCTATTTAAAAAATGTTCAACAAAGTTTGATATCCAAATGATATCCAAATTCTCTATCCAAAATGATTACTGAGATGTGGTTAAAAACAAGCCGGACCCAGTTTCTACTGGGGAATATTCTGACACCCTCAATGCCATGGATATAGGAGATGTTATTGGTACTGGTTAGGATTCTCTTAGTTGTCCTCAACAGAATTGCAACTGAAACTGTTCAAGCAAAATCAAAAGGAAATTGAGTCATCTGGCAATGCACCTTCTGGGACTACACATGAAATAACTGAAAGCAAGGTCTCAGAGAAATATTGCATACCAGTGTTCATAGAGGCATTATTCAGTAGCCAAAATGTGGAAGCAACGTATGTGTCCGTCAGCAGATGAATAGACAGAATGTGGTCTATCCACACAAGGGAATATTATTCAGCCTTAAGAAGGAAATTCTGACATATGCTGCAACATATATGAACCTTGAGGAACTTATGCTAGGGAAAATAAATCAATCACAAAAGGACCAATTTTTTGTTGCTACTGCTGCTAAGTCACTTCAGTCGTGTCCGACTCTGTGCGACCCCATAGACGGCAGCCCACCAGGCTCCCCCGTCCCCGGGATTCCTCAGGCAAGAACACTGGAGTGGGTTGCCATTTCCTTCTCCAATGCATGAAAGTGGAAAGTGAAAAGTGAAAGTGAAGTCGCTCAGTCGTTTCTGACTCTTAGCGACCCCATGGACTGCAGCCTACTAAGCTCCTCCATCCATGGGATTTTCCAGGCAAGAGTACCGGAGTGGGGTGCCAGCACTGAATAAATGCCTTTTTAATACTTACATACAGAAATATACAACTATGTGAACTCCAAGTAGCTCTCTCTTCTTTTTTCTCTTTTTCACTGGCTTTTTACTTGGGACTTTAACCTTGTTGCACTGACGGTCTGTGCTCTTATTTTCTTTGGATTCTTATCTGGTTCTAAAAGGGCTGTTTCTTCTTCTTCAGTGTTTGAGAACACTACAGGGGCTTCGTGTCCAGTATTAGAGATCTACTCCCATGTCCATGTTTATACTAGCAAGGATGGTGGCTTCATCACTGTCACCTTCATCCCCGTCTTCCTTCTTAAGAGTCTTCAAGATCACGGCAGGGGTTTTCTATTCCCCCTCCGCTTTGGGAAGTTCCAGGAGTCCATAATCTTATATATTCCACTTGTATGAAGTACTCACGAGTAATCAATTTCATAGAGCTAGAAAGTAGAATGGTGGTTGCCAGGGCCTTGGGGGAGAGGGAATGGAAGTTATTTCTTAGTAGGTACATCCCATCACTTTGGGATGATGAAAAAGTTTTGAATATGGATGGTGGTGAGAGTTGTACAACACAGTGAATGTACTTAATGCCACTAAACAGTACATTTAAGAAATAGCTAAGAAAGGAGACTCAGAGATAGCGAGAACACACTGGTGGCTACTGGGGGGAGACAAAAATGGGGATGGGGAATATAGGGACAGGGGAAAACTGGGGTTATTATGGGATTATATTAAAATCATGTGTGTGGAACTTTTGAAAATTGCAAAGCACTATAGAATTTTTAAAAATCTTTCCGTGAAAAGTAGATTTTAAAGAATGGTTAAGGTAGATAATTTTTTGTTACTTTACATTTTTAAAAAAAGGAAATTGATTCACTCTCCTAGCCAAAAAGCCCCAAGTTGATATCTAGTTTCAGGCAGAGCCAGCTCGGGGGTTTGAATGATGTCGTCAGGTTTCTGCATCACTTTCTTAGGAAATTTCTACCTAGTAGACCAGATGCCACCAACAGACTCACAACCTCCCAGCCGAATGACCCTTGCAAAGGGAACTTCTTTCCTGTTAGTAGATCAGAAAAATCTGTAAAGAATTCAGATGGGTCAAGGAAGAATCTGAGGTCATGACTTACTCTTGAACCAATGGTCATGGATGTGGTAGTTCTGATGAGTACAAGTTTAACTATACTAGGTTGACATAGAGTGGTGATTCCTTCCAGGCAGGTGTGTGTGTGCTTAGTCGCTCAGTCGTGTCTGACTGTTTCAACCCTTTGGACTGTAGCCCACCAGGCTCCTCAGTCCATGGGATTCTCCAGGCGAGAATACTTGAGTGGGTTGCCATCCCCTACCCCAGGGGATCTTCCCAACTCAGGGATCGAACCCATATATTTTTCAAGATATATGCCTGTGGGGACTTGCCTGGTGGTTCAGTGATTACGACTCTGTGCTTCCAGTGCTGAGGATCCACTCTTGTCCATAGTGGCTGCCCAACTTACATTCCCCCCAGCAGTGGAGGAGGGTTTTTTTTCTCCACACCCTCCCCAGTATTTATTATTTGTAGACTTTTTGATGATGGCTGTTCTGACAGGTATGAGGTGATACCTCACTGTAATTTTGATGTGCATTTTTCTAATAATCAGCGATGTGAAGCATCTTTTTCTGTCCTATTGCCTGTCCATATGTCTTCTTTGGAGAAATACCTATTGAGGTTTTGTGCTCATATTTTGATTGGGTTGTTTGTTTGTATAAGTTGTTTATAGAAACAACTATTTTTGAAGTTTCTCTTGATCACCCTCCAGGGACTCTCTGCTGCAGCTGAGAAAGGCATCTTGAGAAGTTTGTACGAGAATTAGAAAGCAGCAATGGTTGGTCCCTGTGACCTGAATTGCACCGCCATGTAAGAACAAAAGAAAAATGAACTCTGGGGATACTAGGATGGGAAGTGGGGGCCAAGACAGCAGCTGTGATGTGGTGCTACCCCCACCCAGAGCTTGGGTAAAATTGCCTTCTTGGCTGGTTATTAAGAAGTTTTTTCTTTCTTGCCAGGAAAGCAGTGCTACTGAGAGACTCAGGGCTCCTTTAGGGGCGAGTTACTAGGTCAGCTCATCAAATATTGATGGGCCAGCTGCACCAAAGCCATCTTCCACCTAAAGTTCCTCATGACTGGCCACGGAGTCTCTCAAGGAGGCCACAAATACCTGCAAGGAGTTACTTAAGGAGCATTACAGATTTGATGGATGGGCTCTTTTGCCCTCTTTGATTTTTATTATTAATACATTCTTTTGCATCAGTGGTTCCTGATTCAGGAGTAGACTGGTTGCCTATCAAATTAGGAGTAGGTGGTCTTTGTGCACGCATGCGTGTGTGTCTGTGTGTTACACCCAGACAATGCCCCGACCGTAGAAAAGTACGAAATCAGGGACAATAATTCCAAGTGTTGACTTTGTGATGGAGCACCAGTCCCTTTACTGGGACATGGAATAGACGAGTTGTTCTAACTCGGGAATCAGACTGCACGAATCAAACACTAACTCTGCCACTTAGCTGCTGTGTGATTGTGAGCGTGTTACTTTGCTGTTCTGTGCTTTCTCACGTCTTTAAAAATAGAGAAGAGTCATAGCACCTATTCAGTGACATTGTTGCATCTTTATTGTTTTTTAAGACTTGAATATTTAATAGATTTTAATTCTCTTTAGCTTTTTTTTTTTTTTGGCCTTGCCACACGGCTTGCAGGATCTTAGTTCCCCATTCAGGGATAGAATCTAGGCTCCAGCAGTGAAAGTGCTAAGTTCATGTTCTAACCATTAGTCCACTAGGGGATTCCCAAGACTTAAATTTTTAGAGCAGTTTTTCAGTTCACCACAAAATTGAGAGGAAGGTACGTAAATTTCCCATCTACTCCCTGCCCTTGCCCATGCACAGCCTCCATCATTGTCAACATCCCCACCAAGTGGTACCTTTGTTACAACTGATGAACCCACACGGGCAACTCATAATCACCCCAAGTCCTTAGTTTACCCTAGGGTTTACTCTGTGTGTTTGTTGTACATTCTGTGTTTGGACAAATGTATACACCATTATTTTATCTTACCGGTAGCTTCACTGTCCTGAAAACGTGTGTTCCGTGTATTCAGACCCCCTCCCAACCCCTGGCAACCGCTGACATTTCTGTTGTCGCCATAGCTTTGCCTTTTCCGGAATGTCTGTAGTTGGAATCATATAGCATGTAGCCTTTTCACACCAGCTTCTTTCCCTCTGTATTTAAGGCCCCTCCACGTCTTTTCATGGACGTGATAGCTCATTTATTTTTAAACACTGAATAATATTCCATTGTCCGGATGTATCACAGTTTATCCATTCACTTACCTAAGAGCATCCCTGTTGCTTCCAATTTTGGCAATTATGAATAAAGCTGTTCTAAACATCTGTGTACCGGCTTTCATGACATAATTTTCAACTCCCTTGTGTAAATACAAAGGACAGTGATTGCTGGATTGTATGGAAAGAGTATTTTAGTTTTGTAAGAAGCTACCATAGACCAAAGTAAACCAGCTATATATATACACATATATCCCCTCTGTTTGGATTCCTTTCCCATTTAGGTCACCACAGAGTACTGAATAGGGCTCCCTGAGCTAGACAGTAGGTTCTCATTAGTTATCTATTTTATACATAGTGTTTCTATGTCAATTCCAATCTAACACAACATTGTAAAGCATCTATGCTCCAAAAAGAATTAATTTAAAAATAAAGTAAGATAAAAATCACTCAGAACTAGTTTGCAAAAAAAAAAGAAAAGAAACTACTGAAATGTCTTCCAAACAAGCCGTACGTACCATTTTGCATTCTCACCAGCAATGAGTCAGAGTTCCCATTGCTCCACATCTTTGTCAGCATTTGGTGATGTCAGTGGTCTGGGTTGGGGTATTTGGATAGGTGTGTGGTAATATCTCGTTGTTGTTCTAATTTGCATTTCCCTGATGACATACCATGGTGGTGTTACTGTTGTTTGAGTATCACATGGGAGACACTTTACAGAGAGCCTGGCTGACCCAGTAATGTGAATAAAACATATAAATTGTTTGTTCGCTATCCTCACAAACACTGCAGAGCACAGACTCCGTGGCCTGTTCCCTGCCTTCTCAGAACCTAGTCAATGAAAACAGGAGAAAAGATGTGGTTTTGTTTTCTGTGGACGAGAACTCAGACACAGTCAGGTGAGTCCCACCTTTGCAGTTCTGTGCCCTCGCTCATCGTGGTCCCTGCTGTGAATTGCGCCTGGCACATAGCGTGAACTCTCTTCCCGATGGTTTATTCTCTCATAATTGAATTAGCATTTCACCAACATACTCTCAAAAATAGATAAGGTGAGATCATAAAAATTTTTTACTGTCTGCACGTGTAAGATCCCAGCACGGTAATCTCAGAGCAACAGATGCATGGAGTGTTTGGGGATGCGCATTAAAGTTAATTTGGTAATTAGACTGTGGCGTTTTCCATGTACCAGGCTCATTCAGCAGAGCTGTGCTCTGCCTTAGAGAAGTATTTGTCACCCCCTCGATATTGAGAGCTGGGACTAGATAATCCTTTCCCTTGGTGGCTCAGACGGTAAAGAATCTGCCTGCAATGCAGGAGACCTGGGTTTGATCCCCTGGAGAAGGGAATAGCTACCCACTCCAGTATTGGAGAATTCCATGGACAGAGGAGCTGGGCAGGCTACAGTCCATGGGTCACAAGTCAGACAGGACTGTGACTTTAACAGTCCTGTGACTGTAACACTTCACTTTCAATCCTTTGCCACAGGGGCTGTGCTGTTTATTGTAGGGTGGTCAGCACAGTCTCAGCCTCTACCCAATCAATGTCAGCTGTACACTCATCTCCTAGTTGGATGATCAGACACATCTTTAGATATTACCAAGTATCCCCTGGGGGGCACATGTCCGTGATTGAGAGCCACTGCATTGGAGCACTGTTCAGAGTGATATTTGGAATGAATGGTTTGTAGCAGTGTAGAACTGGGGCTCCTCCTTGAATGTACATCACTGCAGACTTTTGCATGCAAGGCTAGGTGAATGGATTTCTTGGCTGGATAGACAGATTTCTTGCCTCAGAGTGAGTTACATAGGGATTTCCCTGGTGGTCCAGTGGTTAAGACTCCACGCTTCCAAGGCAGGGGGCATAGGTTCATTCCTGGTCTCAAAACTAAGATTTTGTGTGCCTTACAGTGAAGCCAAAAAATAGAGGAGGGAAGGAGTTGCATTAAAATGCTGAGACTTTGCAAGGATTTTAGTTTCAAAGCTAAAAGTTCACTATACTCTTTGATCCTTTCCAGAATTATATATCATCTCACAGTCATTCTAAACTAGTGTCTGACCAGCCTGTCTAACAGATCGATATATCATCTCACCCTGCTTTGTGGAATGTAGATTTATTAGGATGTTATTCATCCCAGAAATATTTATACAAACTATTTAATATAGGTTGATGCCATCTGAACTTGGCATATGATGCAATAGGAAATACAGAGCCCCACCCATGGAGTGTTCTAGCCTACAGCATCCAACATGTATCTAAACACATTTCTACATCTAAAGACCAATTTAAAGGGAATGCAGGCATAAAGGAACACATTAAAGAGCAATGAAAATACACCATCTGATAAATCCAGAATGTGGATATTCTCTAGGACCAAAGAGTTAGTATTTCAAAAACATCAGTTGCTTGAATAAAAGGAGGAGGGTAACAGTAGAGTAAAAAGGAGGAGAGTAAAAGATACTTCAACCTAAAGTCAGAAGAGGAAATCATAAAGATCAAAGAGACATTAAATAAAACAGAGGCTAAAAAACAATAGAAAAAAATCAGTAAAACCAAAAGCTAGTTCTTTGAAAGGGTAAACAAAATTGATAAACCTTTGGCCAGGGTCACCACAAAGAAATGAGAGCAAACCCAAGTAACAAAATAAGAAATGGAAGCAATAAGGCAACACAACCAGTATGGTAGAAATACAAAAAAGCCATCCAAGGAATACTATGAAAAATTCTGTGTCAACAAATTTGACAATCTAGAAGATATGGACAAGTTTCTAGAAACATACAGCCTACCAAAACTGAATCAGGAAGAAACAGATAACTTGAACAGATTGATCACTAGAAGTGAAATAGAATCTGTAATTAAAAAAAAAAAAAAACTCCCTACGAATAATAGAGACTTAAGAACATAACCAGATACTGTACATGGACCTTGTTTAGATTTTGATGGGAACAAATCAATTCTATAAAATATCTTTGAGATAAGAGGGTACATTTTTATCATTAATTTTGTTGGGTATAATAATGGAAGGTGGAGGGGCCGCGGGTCAGTCTCCGCCGGGCGCTCCGGGGATCAGCTGGCGGGCGGGCGGGCGCCGAATGCGGCCCCGGCTCTCGCTAAATAAAAAAAAAAAAAAAAAAATAGGAAGGTGATTATGTTTTTTAAAATCTTGAAGTATTTATGAGTTAAATGGAACACAATCTGGGTTTTGGTTTTAAATAGTTCATCATAAAGATGTTGAGGAGGATGAATGAAACAAGAATGGCTAGACACAGTTCATAGTTGGAACAGACCAATGAGTACATATATTTCACTATTAGATAGTTGGATTAATGCCTATTTTTCTCAAGGTAGAGCGACTGCTGTCAAACCCACCTACACAAAGAAAATCAGTGCACCGAACTACTTCCTTTAGCCTGGGTGACCATTTGTTATGACATTTCCTTCTGCCTTGGTTCTGCCGAATTATTTTAATCCATAATGGTTCACCAGACTTACTCAAGAGATAGCCTAGGTCTGTTACTGGAATGCCAGGGAAACTTATATAAAGCTGAATATTAAGATATAGATTCTGGTGACTTCCCTGGTGGTTCAGAGGTTAAGAATTTGCCTTGCGGTGCAGGGCATGTGGGTTCGATCCCTGGTCAGGATCCCACCTGGCTGCTGAGCAACTAAGCCTGAGCACTATAACTGGAGAAGCCTGGGCCTGGCAATGAAAGATCCACAGGATGCAACAAAGATTCCATGTGCAGACTGACACAGCCAAGTAAATAAACAAATAAATGTTTGGGGGAAAAAGATACAGATCCTTTGGTGACTCAGGGAAGAAACTGTGAGGAAACATGGTAACATCAGTCGTTGAGGGATGGGAGATGCATTTTGTCGTTATGAATAACATAGTAAACATCGCTTCAGTCTTGGAGGAAGTGACCAAAGACTGGATGGCCCATAGACGGAGGACATCTTAGCACAGCCATCAGGCTCCCCACCCCAGGTTTAATGGAAATTATCTATTATTAAAGAAACTGTTTATAGCGGTGTAGGCAGGTTTGGTGTGAATACTCTCACCATAACCACGTTCAAGCTACTGATGTGATACCGCTAAACACCAAGTTGGGAAGAGGAGTCTAGTAGCACTGCCTAATACAGGATTTCCTCCACACACACATGTAAACATCGCCTCAAGAGCCAAGATCATTGTCAACTGTGGTAAAGTCATTAGGAAGTCATGATTTTGAGTATTACTACCTTTGTTTTCTAATGCAGATTATTCCCTTATAGGTTTATATAACTTACATTTGAATAACTGCTGTGTTTAAAAACCAGCTTGCTGTATTTCAGCCAGCACACCACTGGTTTATGATGACCAGCGTGAAGTTTCCAAGAAGACAGTGGTAGATGTGGATGATGGATTTGGAGGGTTTCAGAACAAACCTATGAAAACAGGATATTGATGTTTCTTCTTATGAATGAACGATTTTTGTGCCAAAGTTTGCAATGAAAGGAGTGAGAAGCCACATGCCTGAGAACAGATCAGGAGGCAAAAAAGAAATAAGAGAGTTTGAAGAAGCAACAATGCTTAGGAAAGCCCCCAGTGTGCTCTGAGTTATGGACCTGGTTTCAAACATTTGATGAATTGCTGATAAAGGAATTTTCATTAACATCCTAGAGCACAGGCATATTGAAGGCAGCAAAAGGTAATGACCAAAAGGGGACCGTGTTTTGTAAGCTAAACAGATGATGAAACAAGACGGTGAATTGGAAAAGCATTTGATCACAGCTGTTTTCACACAGATCTGAGAGAGGTGAGGGGTGTCTGGTCCAGGTGAACTGGCCATGACCGCTGTTCTTAAGTCAATTAAGGAGCAGGGAATTTAGATCCAAGGGAACGAGCTGGGTTTCAATGGCCACATACACACTCAGTGGCATATTCACAAGGCAAATAGAGCATTTTTCACAGGCGTGCATGCCCACGCACACACACAAGCACACACCCACAACTCTTTTAGGAAATCGAAGTGATGACCATTGGAACATTTTTTCCCATCCTTGGAATCCGTCTGTGGCTCCTCATTCCCTGGGAGCCCCCAGGGTCCTTGTCTGGGAAAGGCATTGCCCCTACAGAGCTCAGCTGCCCCTAGCTCAGGAAGTCACTGGTTGGATGGGGTGATGGCTTTCACAGGATTCCTGATGAGGGGGAGGGAGACAGAAGCCAGCTCATACTACTAAGAACAAAACATGAAACAAGTGTGTTCAGTGTTTTTACTGAACCTTTTGATTCAGTAAAGGACCCTTTTGATTCCTCTTCCCTCCTGTGTTTTGAAAGATGGTATAAAGTTGCATGGATGAAGGAAAACTCTGTGTTTTTTAAGTTATATGTCTACTGGTGCTTCCCTCAGTGTGATATGCATGGTCATAGCAAGTGATGTTTTTACGAGATTCATGAACAGACATTTTTTTTGTACCATCTTGTATTTATTTTAATATGCATTTGAAAAAGGAGTTTGTTTTTTTTTAATGAGATAGTCACATATAGTTTCTTTTTAAAATAAATTTGCTAAAGTAAATAAAAAGCGGTAGTTCATTTAAAGAAATATATTAAATGATCCTACATAGAATGTATGAGTATGTCAGCAGTTTGAGGGTGGGACTTGAAGAGACCCAAGTGGATATTTCACATGGATCAGCCCCTGGTACCCAGGGTAGCCACTGTGACTGGAGGAGATGATTGGAGCAGAAGGAGCACCTCTAGTCATCTTAGTTGTATATGGACCTCGATACCAGACAAATGTTTTCTTTTGAGTGCTTGGAAATACTGAAAGTCTCTAAAGTCTCTTTTGTCTGTCCTGTTAGCTTTGTAGGACTTCTCAGGTTACTGGGTGAATAGGGATATAAATGTATGAGTCTGATTATTTTCTTTTTCTATTTATTGAGGTATAGTTACTTTACACTATTGTATTAGTTTCTGCTGTACAGTGAAGTGAATCATCTATATTTGCACATATATCCCCTCCCTCTTGGTCCTTCCTCTCTCTGCCCTCCTGCACATCTAGGTCATCACAGAGCACTGAACCGAGCTCCCTGTGCTGTACAGCAGGTTCCTACTAGCTATCTGTTTTACACATGGTAGTATATGGAGAAGGCAATGGCACCCCACTCCAGTACTCTTGCCTGGAAAATCCCATGGACGGAGGAGCCTGGTAGGCTGCAGTCCATGGGGTCGCAAAGAGTCGGACACGACTGAGCGACTTCACTTTCACTTTTCACTTTCATGCATTGGAGAAGGAAATGGCAACCCACTCCAGTGTTCTTGCCTGGAGAATCCCAGGGACAGGGGAGCCTGGTGGGCTGCCGTCTGTGGGGTCGCACAGAGTCGGACACGACTGAAGCGACTTAGCAGCAGCAGCAGCAGCAGTATATGTATGCCAATCCTAGTCTCCCAATTCATCCTGCCCTGCCCCACCATAGCCACACATCCATTCTCTACTCCTGTGTCTCTATTCCTGCCCAGTAAATATGTTCATCTGTACCATTTTTCTAGATTCCACAGATATGCATTAACATTTGATATTTGTTGCTCTCTTTACAAGTCTTATTATAATGAAAGAGCCAACATCAGTGTACTGTTCCTTTATGTACAGTATGTACCACTTGCAAAATGCCATCCACTCATTTTATTAGTGGCAGAAGCTGCTTTGCATGCCTAGCAGGAAGCTTTCCCATGTCAGTGCCCAGAGTGATGTCAGTGGAGAGTAAACTGACCTGCCTGGCTGGATACAGTGGATGTTGATTGCTCTGCTTGTTTAGTGACGTCATGATTTTGCTTCAGGTGTAGGGGCCAGGCCAGCGGTGGGCTGCTTCAGTGACTGCTGGCTTTCTTTGTCCTAGCCAGCCCCCTGAGAAAGCACGTAGCAGAGACCCTGAAGCAAGGTGGAACATTTAGACAGACATTTATCACAAAGAAATTTCTCTGACCTTCCTTCCATCCATTCCATCCTTTGGGGAGGGGGATCCATAGCACTGGGTGCAGATGAGTCTTTTTTTTAATATAAATTTATTCATTTTAATTGGAGGTTAATTACTTTACAATATTGTATTGGTTTTGCCATACATCAACATGAATCCGCCACAGGTATACACGTGTTCCCCATCCTGAACCCCCCTCCCTCCACCCTCCCCATACCATCCCTCTGGGTTGTGCCAGTGCACCAGCCCCAAGCAACCAGTATCATGCACTGAACTTGGACTGGCGATTCATTTCATATATGATATTATACATGATTCAATGCCATTCTCCCAAATCATCCCACCCTCTCCCTCTCCCACAGAGTCCAAAAGACTGTTCTATACATCTGTGTCTCTTTTGCTGTCTCACATACAGGGTTATCGTTACCATCTTTCTAAATTCCATATATATGCGTTAGTATACTATATTGGTGTTTTTCTTTCTGGCTTACTTCACTCTGTATAATAGGCTCCAGTTTCATCCACTTTAAAAAAAAAAATTTATTTATTTGGGTGCTTCAGGTCTTAGCCGTGGCATGCAGGATCTATGTCGTGTCACACAGGATCTTTCGTTGCAGTACACGGATTTCCTGGCTGTGGTGAGCGGGCTCTGGAGCATGTGGGCTTCAGTAGTTGCTACAAGCAGACTCTCTAGTTGTGGCAGTCAAGCTTTTAGTTCTTCTGCAGCATGTGGGATCTTAGTTCCCCAATCAATCAGGGATTGAACCTGCATCCTCTGCATTGCAAGGCAGATTCTTAATCACTGCACCACCAGGGAAGTCCCCAGGTGAGTCCTTTCTCCACATTATCTAGAGACGGGCAAACCTTTCATTCTCTGATTTGGGGGAACCATTCATTACTTTCCTTTGCTGCAACGTTTCCTTCACCAGCCTGTTGGATAAGCATGCTGCTGATGACTACTCTGAGGTGCCAGTTGTAGATCCCCAAGGACATAAGACATTAAAAAATCCTCTCCATGGCAGAGAAGGGTTAGCACCCCGAGTCTGCATCTTTCTTGAAGGTCTCTAAGGAAAAAACGAATGGAAGATTCCAGCAATGAAGCATCCAGCCTGCCCTCCATAAAAAACCAACTGGCTTCCTGGGTAGGTGTCTAGTAATTCAGTCCCCACCTTGGGACAATAACATGCCTGCTCAGTGTTAAGAGAGGTCATGTAAATCAGTGGCTTTCAGCTAAGGATGTAGGGTTAACTACAGAAAATATTTGGCAATGTCTGGAGATATTTTTGGTTGTCACAACTGGGGAAGGATACTACTAGAAGCATACAGAACACTCCCTTTCCCCAAAGCAAAATAGTGTCTGTCCCAAACTATTAATAGGCCAAGGTTGAAAACCCCAGATATCAGTGAATGAAGGAGGGGACTTCAAGAGAGGGCTGTGATGAGCTGCTCTGAAGCACACTTACTGACTTTCTACTGAGGACCACTGCTCATATCCACCCCATTTCCATTTGGGGCTGTCATCAGATTTCACATCCCAGACCCTCTGTTGTTGCACTTTCTATCCCAGCCTCACTGGGCTCATTGCTGCTCCTACAGCATGGGCCTATACTCTTTTCTAAGCTATGTAACAAATCTCAACAAGTTTGGCAGCCTACAGTAGCATCCATTCATTAGCTCAGGGTACCATGGGTCAGAATTCTCAGTAGGCCCAACTGAATTCTCAGCGCGGGTATCATGGGCTGGAGTCAGTGTATCAGCCAGGCTGGTCCTTGTCTGCAGGCTCTGGGGTTGATTCTGCTTCCAAGAACACTCACTTGGCTGAACTCACTTCTGGCGGCCTTAGGACTGGGGACCCTGTTTCCTTGCTGGCTGTCAGTCAGGGGTTACATTTGGCCACCCTCATTCCTTGGCTTATGGCCCCTTCCATCTTCAAAGCCAGAAACAGCTACCAAATCTCTCATGTAGAATCTCTCTGACATCTCCATCTGCCACCCATTGGAGAAAACTCTACTTTTAAAGGATTGGTGTGATGAGATCAGTTCAGTTCGGTTCAGTCGCTCAGTCGTGTCTGACTCTTTGTGATGCCATGAACTGCAGCACGCCAGGCTTCCCTGTCCATCACCAACTCCCGGAGTTTAACCAAACTCATGTCCATTGAGTCAGTGAGGCCATCCAATCATCTCATCCTCTGCCATCCCCTTCTCTTTCCACCTTCATTGTTTCCCAGCATCAAGATCTTTTCAAATGAGTCAGCTCTTTGCATCAGGTGGCCAAAGTATTGGAGTTTCAGCTTCAACATCAGTCCTTCCAATGAACACTCAGGACTGATTTCCTTTAGGATGGACTGGTTGGATCTCCTTGCTGTCCAAGGGACTCTCAAGAGTCTTCTCCAACACCACAGTTCAAAAGCATCAATTCTTCAGCGCTCAGCTTTCTTTATAGTCCAACTCTCACATCCATACATGACTACTGGAAAAACCATAGCTTTGACTAGACGGACCTTTGTTCAAACCTCCCTAAACCTGGTTTAGGACTTCATGTTTTTGGCTGTGCTGGATCTTTCTTGCTGCTCTTGGGTGTTCTCTAGCTTCGGGTATCAGGTCTAGAGTGGGCAGGCTCAGTAGTTGAGCAGCCAAGCTCAGATGCCCTGTGGCATGTGGGATCTTAGTTTTCCCGACCTAGGACTGAACCTGTGTCCCCTGCATTAGAAGGTGGATGCTTACCCACTGGACCACTCAGGGAAGTCCTTGATCTGGGACTGGAATTCCCAACTGCAAAAGCCCTTCATGGCAAGGTTAGGGCTTAAGTAACCAGGGACAAGAATTGTGGGCAGCATCTTTAGAGTTCTATCTACCACGGAACCTTCGCAATGAACTTTTCCTGCTGGAAATGACCATCCCTGGCCACCACCCATTGTCCATTTGATTCTCCCACACCATCTCCCAGTCTTTTCAGAGCAGTCTTCCCCAGCCATCCTATTAAAAATTGCACCCCTTTATTTCATCCCATATTCTCTCCCCAGCTTTCTTTTTCCTCACAACTCTTGCCAGCATCTGACATGCTGTTTATTTTGCTTATGTTTTGGCGTAAAGTCTGTCTCTCCCAACTGGGATGTGAGTTTTCCAAATGAAAGAATGGGCTCATTGGATATTCCACACCAAGAATAGCAATTAGTTCTTGTGACACAGCCAATGGTGCTTGCCAAATGAGTAAGCATCATAATGGGTTAAAAAGGAGAAATCCAGATTTTTATATAGAAGCTTTGGATTTTATTTCCATGTTGGCCACTTGTGTTCATCTTCTGGGGCTGCACAAAAATGCCCACGGACTGGGTGGCTTAAGTAACAGATGTGTTGTCTCAAAGTTCTGGAAACTGGAAGTCCAAAATCAAGGTAAAGGCAGGCTTGGTTCCTTCATAAGTGTTCTGAGGGATCACCTATGCCAGGCTTCTGTCCTTGGGTTATGGATGACCATCTCCATTTTCACATGGCATTCTCTCTGTATTTTCTTGTTCTTTAGTCACTAAGACATGTCTGACTCTGGGACCCCATGGACTTTAGCCCACCAGGCTGCTCTGTCTACGGGATTCTCCAGGCAAGAATACTGGAGTGGATTGCCATTTCCTCCTCTATTGGGATCTTTCTTACCCAGAGATCAAACCTGGGTCTTTTGCTTGGCAGGCAGATTCTTTGCCACGAGCCACCTAGGAAGTCCCTCTCTCTGCATACTGTCTGTTATAAATTCCCCCTTCTTATAAGGGACCAATCATCGTGGATTAGTGTTCTTCCTAAGAACTATAACTGGATCACCTCTGTAAAGGCCATATCTCCCTGTAAGGTCACATTCGAAGGTACTGGGGGTTACAATTTAACATGAATTTGTAGGGAAACGTACAGTTCAACCCATAGTAGCAGCTATTTATATTTTTCCTTTTCTACCTACTCTGAGGATCAGATTCAGCCCCTCGGCAGCCTTATAGGGCCAGAGACCAAGCGGTACCTTGCTCCCTCCCACAACCCCCACTCAAGACACACAGATACTCACACATGCCAGGATCTATTGCAGCATCTTCTAGAAGTACAATGGCTTTGAGAAGCTTCTAGAGAGTGCTTTTCACATGGTAATTAGAGCTGACCCTGAGATAGATGGCTTGGAAGATGGAAATTAGGCTTCCTGTGTTCAAAAATTTGTACTGAACATTGATTTTCTTTAAGGAACGTTTAATCATCCCTGTATTACACCTGAGTCGGGCACATTTTTGAATAGGGGAGAAAATGTTTAACCACTAGAAAATGTGATCGTATAATAGCATCAATTATAAACATGTGGTATACATGCGCCAGCTCAGGTACAGTCAGGCAGGACAGGAAGCACCACCAGGACTGGTCCACACTTGAGTCCTGTGTTGATGCATCTCAGTATCCCAGTATCCAGGATGGCACCTGCTAGGAAAAGTCAGTCCTCAATATTAACATGATAGAGGAAAAGAACATGTCAGTGTTATTCAGAGCTGTTTCTGAAAATCCCCCACAACCAGCAGCAGCAGCCCTACACATTGGGGCAGGGGTAGGGGGCAGTGTCTGTGGACGACCAGTAAACTAAGGCCATCCCCTTGGGACAGATGATGAAAAAGAGCAAGGTCAATTGCATGACTTTCTCAAGGTCATGGAGCTCATCACAGCAGATGCAGGACCAGAAGCTGGGTTTCCTGCATCTGGTTCACTGCCTTCCCCTCCACACTGGATGCTGAAACAAAGGCTGCTCTCACATCACCATGGACCAAGGGCTCCGGCTCCTTCCCTAGAAACCAGACATCCTCATGTTTTATCCTCTAAGCCCACTGTTCTAACACTGACTATCATTGCAAAACTTCTCATCCTGGGTGGGACCCAAATTCCTGCAACAGCTAGTTCTTTGAAGTAAATAGGAGCACCCATCGACCTCAGTAAAGAAAACACCTAATTAACAAGATTGGGCCCTTTAAAACCTGTGCCTTCCTCTCATCTCAGCAGCTCATCTCGCCACCCAAGTCAGAGATGAAACCAGCCTCTGCACCAGTCAACAAGAATCCTCCTATTTTCTTGAACCATGAAGTGGAAAGAACAATTTGTAGCTTCAGTGAAACCTCCAGTCTTGAGCAAAATTCAGATGCAGCAAAACCCAATTTCAAGTGAAGTCACATTTCATGAGGCAGTCCTTGTGGACAGTCGAGGTGGGAGGCATCCCTGCCTTAGGACAAAGGCGGGGCTTTTATATGCTAATGTGTCTTTAATCTTTGTCTCTTAAGCATACCTTGGCCTTCTCAGGGCCATGGTGGCAAGTATGTTTTAGCAAAATCATTTAGCAAATCATTTTAAGGTAAGACTTGGAAGAAGTTTCTAAAGAAAAAGTGCAGCTGCAGCTGATAAGCTCTTGCTGCTCTGTGTGTGATGCCAATTTGCGCACCCCGGGCCTGAAAGGTGGAGACGGGGTTTATCATCACTTCCCACCCTGCTGGTTCCCTTCTGGTAACCACCTTTGCTTGGCAACTTCTCAGTTCAGTTCAGTTGCTCAGTTGTGTCCAACTCTTTGCAACCCTATGGACTGCAGCACGTCAGGCCTCCCTGTCCATCTCCAGCTCCTGGAGTTTACTCAAACTCATGTCCATCGAGTCGGTGATGCCATCTAACCATCTCATCCTCTGTTCCCTACTCCTCTCGCCTTCAATCTTTCCCAGCATCAGGGTCTTTTCAAATGTGAATTCTTCACATCAGGTGGCCAAAGTATCGGAATTTCAGCTTCAACATCAGTCCTTCCAATGAATATTCAGGACTGATTTCCTTTAGGATGGACTGGTTGGATCTCCTTGAAATCCATGGGCCCTCAAGAGTCTTCTCCAACACCACAGTTCAAAAGCATCATTTCTTCAGCACTCAGCTTTCTTTATAGTCCAACTCTCATATCCACACATGACTACTAGAAAAACCATAGCTTTGACTAGATGGACCTTTGTTGGCAAAGTAATGTCTCTGCTTTTTAATATGCTATCTAGGTTGGTCATAACTTTCCTTCCAAGGAGTAAGTGTCTTTTAATTTCATGGCTGCAGTCACCGTCTGCAGTGATTTTGGAGCCCAAAAAAATAAAGTCTGACACTGTTTCCCCACCTATTTGCCATGAAGTAATGGGACCAGATGCCATAATCTTAGCATTCTGAATGTTGAGTTTTAAGCCAGCTTTATCACTCTCCTCTTTCACCTTCATCAAGAGGCTCTTTAGTTCTTCGTTTTGCCATAACCGTGGTGTCATCTGCATATATGAGGTTATTGATGTCTCTCCTGGCAATCTTAATTCCAGCTTGTGCTTCATCCATTCCAGCATTTCTCATAATGTACTCTGTTCTGTTCAGTTCAGTTCAGTCGCTCAGTCGTGTCTGACCCTGTGACCCCATGAATCGCAGCACGCCAGGCCTCCCTGTCCATCACCAACTCCCAGAGTTCACTCAGACTCACGTCCATCGAGTCAGTGATGCCATCCAGCCATCTCATCCTCTGTCGTCCCCTTCTCCTCCTGCATATACGTTAAATAAGCAGGGTTACAATATACAGCCTTGATGTATGCCTTTCCCGATTTGGAACCAGTCTGTTGTTCCATGTCCAGTTCTAACTGTTGCTTCCTGACCTACATACAGATTTCTCAAGAGGCAGGTCAGGTCGTCTGGTATTCCCACCTCTTTCAGAATTTTCCACAGTTTATTGTGATCCACACACTCAAAGGCTTTGGCATAGTCAATAAAGCAAAAGTAGATATTTTTCTGGAACTCTCTTGCTTTTTCGATGATCCAGTGGATGTTGGCAATTTGATCTCTGGTTCCTCTGCTTTTTCTAAGTGCAGCTTGAACATCTGAAAGTTTACAGTTCATGTATTGTTGAAGCCTGGCTTGAAGAATTTTGAGCATTACTTTGCTAGCATGTGAGATGGGTGCAATTGTGCAGTAGTTTGAGCATTCTTTGGCATTGCCTTTCTTTGGGATTGGAATGAAAACTGACCTTTTCCAGTCCTGTGGCCACTGCTGAGTTTTCCAAATTTGCTGGTATATTGAGTGCAGCACTTTCACAGCATCATCTTTCAGGATTTGGAATAGCTCAACTGGAATTCCATCACCTCCACTAGCTTTGTTCGTAGTGATGTTTTCTAAGGCCCACTTGACTTTACATTTCAGGATGTCTGGCTCTAGGTGAGTGATCACACCATCGTGATTATCTGGGTCGTAAAGATCTTTTTTGTACAGTTCTTCTGTGTATTCTTGCCACCTCTTCTTAATATCTTCTGCTTCTGTTAGGTCCATACCATTTCTGTCCTTTATTGAGCCCATCTGCATGAAATGTTCCCTTAGTATCTCTAATTTTCTTGAAGGGATCTTTAGTCTTTCCCATTCTATTGTTTTCCTCTATTTCTTTGTACTGATCACTGAGGAAGGCTTTCTCATCTCTCCTTGCTATTCTTTGGAACTCTGCATTCAAATGGGTATATCTTTTCTTTTCTCCTTTGCATTTTGCTTCTGTTCTTTTCATAGCTATTTGTAAGGCCTCCTCAGACAACCATTTTGCCTTTTTGCATTTCTTTTTCTTGGGGATGGGCTTGATCCCTGCTTTCTGTACAGTGTCACAAACCTCTGTCCATAGTTTCAGGCACTCTGTCTATCAGATCTAATCCCTTGAATCTATTTCTCACTTCCACTGTATAATCATAAGGAATTTGATTTAGGTCATACCTGAATGGTCTAGTGGCTTTCCCTACTTTATTCAATTTAAGTCTGAATTTGGCAATAAGGAGTTCATGATCTGAGCCACAGTCAGCTCCTGGTCTTGTTTTTGCTGACTGTTTAGAGCTTCTCCATCTTTGGCTGCAAACAGTGTAATCAATCTGATTTTGGTGTTGACCATCTGGTGATGTCCATGTGTAGAGTCTTCTCTTGTGTTGTTGGAAGAGGGTGTTTACTATGACCAGCGTATTCTCTTGGCAAAACTCTGTTAACCTTTGCCCTGCTTCATTCTGTACTCCAAGGCCAAATTTGCCTGTTATTCCAGGTGTTTCTTGACTTCCTACTTTTGCATTCCAGTCCCCTATAATGGAAAGAACATCTTTTTTGGGTGTTAGTTCTAGAAAGTCTTGTAGGTCTTCATAGAACCATTCAACTTCAGCTTTTTCAGCATTACTGGTCAGGGCATAGACTTGGATTACTGTGGTATTGAATGGTTTGCCTTGGAAACAAACAGAGATCATTCTGTCATTTTTGAGATTGCATCCAAGTACTGCATTTTGGACTCTTTTGTTGACTATGATGGCTACTCCATTTCTTCTAAGGGATTCTTGCCCACAGTAGTAGATATAATGGTCATCTGAGTTAAATTCACCCATTCCAGTCCATTTTAGTTCGCTGATTCCTAAAATGTTGACGATCACTCTTGCCATCTCCTGTTTGACCACTTCCAAATTGCCTTGATTCATGGAGCTAACATTCCAGGTTCCTGTGCAATATTGTTCTTTACAGCATGGGACTTTACTTCCACCACCAGTCACATCCACAACTGGGTGTTGTTTTTGCTTTGGCTCTGTCTCTTCTTTCTTTCTGGAGTTATTTCTCCACTGATCTCCAGTAGCATATTGGGCACCTACCGGCCTGGGTAGTTCATCTTTCAGTGTCCTGTCTTTTTGCCTTTTCATACTGTTCATGGGTTCTCAAGGCAAGAATACTGAAGTAGTTTGCCATTTCCTTCACCAGTGGTCCATGTTTTGTCAGAACTCTCCACCATGACCTGTCCATCTTGGGTGGACCTATACAGCATGGCTCATAGTGTCATTGAGTTAGACAAGGCTGTGGACCATGTGATCAGGTTAGCTTTCTGTGATTGTGGTTTTCAATCTGTCTGCCCTCTGATGAAGAAGGATAAAAGGCTTATGGAAGCTTCCTGATGGGAGAGACTGACTGAGGGGGAAACTTTGTCTTGTTCTGACGGGTGGGTCCGTGCTCAGTAAATCTTGCCTGTTAATTATTCACAGCAATTTATCTCCTCCAACTTGTAAGGTTAGCAGGACAGGGCTGTGTGCATGTATAATTTTTTAAACTATTCCTTTCATAAGATAACTTTGCATGTAGTTTAAGAAATCAAATAATTCTGCAGAGTTTGTTGGTAAAAACTGTATCTAGCATTCTCAAAGTGGCAAAATTACAGGAATAGAGAACAGATCAGAGTCTGTGGGGGCTAAGTGGTGGGCGGGCATGACTATTAAGGAGTAACATTAGGGAGTGTCTTTATGGTGGTGGAATTCTTCTGTGTTCTGGTGTGGTGATGATTCCTTTAATCTACACATGTGATATGATTTTTATAGAACTACACCACTCCCCCCCAAAATGCAGGTGACGGATGTAGAGAACAGGTTTGTGGTTGCCAAGGGGGATGGGAATAGCAGAGGGATACATTGGGAGTTTAGGATTAGCAGATGCAAACTATCTGACACAGAACAGTAAGCAACAAGGTCCTACTGTATGGCACAGGGAACTCTATTCAGTATCCAGTGATAAACCATCATGGAAAAGAATGTGAAAAAGAATATATGCATATTTATATATCTATATTTATATATATATATAGTACATAATGGAATCACTTTGCTATACAGCAGATATTAACACCACACTGTAAACCAACTATACTTCAGTAAAATATTTTTATAAAAGTGCACATGAATACCAGTGACATGTATACAGGGTGTGAACGTCAGTTCATAGCATGGTAGCAGCATCAGTGTCCTGGTTTTGAAAATGTACTATGACCACGTATGAGAACATTACAGGGGGAAGCTGGGGGAAGGTGTATAAGAATTCTTTACTTCCTGTTAATCTCAAACTATCAACCTATTTCAAAATTACAAATTATTTTGCAAAAAAATACTGCAGTATGTTGTTCCCTTCTACAGCCTTTCTCCACATACAGAAGCAAAATTCCTACTTGTTTGGCATTTATGGCATCACTAAGCAACATAAGGTTGATCATTCTTCATTTTTAAAAATTTATTTCATTAAAGTGTTGTGTTACTTTCTGCTGCACAACAAAGGGATTTAGTTTTACATATATATACAATCTTTTTCATATTCTTTTTCATTGTGGTTTATCGTAAGATGTTGTATAGAATTCCCTGTGCTCTGCAGTAAGACCTTGTTTTTTTTATTTATCTTATGTACACTAGTTTGCATCTGCTAATCCCAATCTCCCAAACCATCCCTCCCTCATTCATTTGTTTAGCTTTAGGCAATAGCTATAAAATATTTCACTATGAAGAATAAGAATCTATCTTTTCTCCCCATCTTTTCTGTGTCTCCATCTCGCCATTAATACTTTTTATTTAGGTTATCTAGATTAATAATCTGTTTAAAATATTATAATTACGTGTACTAATCACAGTAAAACCAAGTATTAAATAATGATGACTCTTCTGCATAATAATGGTGTAGTCCCAAAATTAAAAACTAATTTGGTTTTATTATTTTTCTTCATTTTCTGTGTTTGGTTCTTATTTAGTCCCCAACTCTTTGCTGTTATTTAGTCCCCAATCTCCATTATATCTCCATTCAAATATTTTCACATTGACTTTATAAGGAAATTTGCAGTTTCCTGGAGACATCATAGACAGACTCTTGTCCACGCTGGTGCTCAGCTATTATCCAGGACCTCTGTTCACCATGAACCTACTGTGCATCTGTCATGTTTTTTTTTATCTTCACTTCCTGGGTCTCACAATTTCTTTCCATATTTACCCCCTTGTTTGATGGAGCTCATCCTCAAGTAGTTTTCTGAGCAAGGGTGTAGGAAGTCAATTTTTGGAGAACTTGCATATCCGAAATGTTTTCATCAGTAGGCTGGATATCAAATGGTAGGTTGAAAATCATTTCCACTTTGATTTTTGAAGATTTTTAAAATTTTTCTTTCTCTAACTGTGGCAAGTAGGGGGCTACTCATTGTGGCGGCTTCCCTTATTGCAGAGAATGTGTTCTAGGAAGGATGGGCTTCAGTAGCTGTGGCACACAGGCTTGGTTGACATGCAGCATGTGGGATCTTCCCAGACCAGGGATAGAAGCCATGTCCCCTGCATTGGCAGGTGGATTCTTAACCACTGGACCACCAGGGAAGTCCTGAAGGTATTTTTGATCACCTTCTAGTTCCCAGAGTGACTGTGGTGAATCTTGTATCCATTCTGATGCCTGATCCTTTCTCGGTCTGGAGGACTGCAGAATTCACCTATCTGTGTTCAGTGTCCTGAGCTGTATCAGTCCTCTGTCTTGGGTTCATCACCCAGTTAGACCTTCCTATTTGGACACTACTATCCTTTCATTTGGGTAAATTTCTTTAAATTACTGCATTGGTGATTCCTGCTCTCCCTTTTGTGTGTTTTTATATTGCTCAGATGTTGAACCTCAAAGTAATTCTCTTCCATTTCTTTTTTTTTTTTCTACTTCCTAAAACATATGTCTTCAACTCTATCCATCAATCGTTCCACTGACTTTCCATTTCTGTGTGTGTTAGTCGCTCAGTCGTGTTTGACTCTGTGCAGCCTCACAGACTGTAGCCCACCAGGCCCCTCTGCCCATGGGATTCTCCAGGCAAGAATATTGGAGTGGGTTGCCATTTCCTTCTCCAATTCTGCTGTACTATTTTTTAATTTCCAAGGGCTCATTTCTTTCCCCTTTTGGGTTTACTAGATAGCAGTCTGTTTTTGTTTCAGGACTGCAGTATCTTCTCTGATGGCTCTGTGAATGTGAACGATTGTGTATTTTGCTAATTTTGGTCTTTCCTGCATAGGCTATATTTTCTACAAATTTCTTTTGCCTTCTTTTTTTTTTTTTTCACTTTGTTCCCTGTGTCATGTAGAAACTTTTCTCAGAGTCCTAAGCTTCTTGATTCTTGTTTGCTCATGTAAAGAAAAAATGAGGGCCTAAAAATCCATTAGAAGCTCTGAGTCCATGAGTCGGGCTTGCTGACTACAAGCTTTACTGAACAGCAACCTGGCTGGCTGGTTGGAGAGGCTGCAGGACCAGTACCTGATGATCTAGAATATGGTATTTCTCCCAGAGGGTGAAAGTCCAGCTTTGGGGACCAAGTCCCAGGAATCTCTGTGTTTGGTGTGCACTGTGTCACGTGACTCCACACATGTTTTGGGGCATGGTAACCCGAGTCTCGGGTCTTCATGGTCCCTCAGGCCTGATGGGGAGTCTGGCAGCCACCCTGTTAGAGGGAAACAGAAGGGCATTTGTATCTGGCTTCTTCGTAAACACACTTTTCGCTAATCCTCCATATTTTAGCCCTCATAGACTCCCACTTTTAGTGGTCCCACTGAGACGGGGAGATTTCATGGTCTAAACTCTATCGATCCTTAGCTATTCTCGCCAACAGCTCACAACTTAGTTTGGAAGTTCAGCTGATGATTTCACCCCATTGGACATCAGCGTTCAGGTCTCCAAGTCATTTACATTTGCTTCGTCTCTCCTCCTTATCTTCCTGGGTCTTTAAAAATAGTCCCCTCGTACTGCCCTAGTGGTCCAGTGGGTAAGACTCTGCCTGCCAGTGCAGGGGACATGAGTTCAGTCCTTGGTCCAGAAAGATCACACAGGCCAGGGGGCAGTCGAGCCTGTGTGCCAATTACTGAAACTCACATGTCCTGGAGCCCATGCTCCACAACAAGAGAAGCCACTGCCATGAGTAGCCCACACACAACTAGAGAGTCGCCCCCTCACAGCAACCAGAGAAAGCCCACATGCAGCAATGAAGACTCGGTGCCACCAAAAATGAACAAGATAAAATAAAAAAATTTTTTAAATAAAATAAAAATAAAAATAGTCCCCTCAACTTCCCTTTAAATGGAATTTGGGAAGAAACGAAAAGTAGGTATTTGTGTTCAATCTGCTGCTTTTCTCACCAGTTTATTGATGGGAAGACTGAGGTTCAGAAAGGCTAAGAGATGTGGCCAAAACAACAATTCTAAGAGAAACACTTTGTCTTTTTAAAAAGTCCATGGATAGTGTATTCAGCTGAGCTTATTTCCAGAGGAGACCTGGCAGGTCACATGAAGCAGGTCAGGGACCTCCCTGGAGCAATACAACAATAACATTTATTAAGTGCTTGTTGTATACCTGGCACTGTTCTGATTTCTTTATATATGTTATTAATAATACATTTCATCATCACAACAGCTTTATAGCATAGGTTACTATTAACATATCCATTTACAGAGGAAGAAAGTAAGACATAAAGAGTTTATTATTTATCCAAAGTCACATAGCTACAAAGTGGAGAAAGCAGCGTGTGCACCTCCACCAGGGGTTCTGAACCTGGGCACATTGGGCACTTGGAACTTGTTAACTCCTGTTGGGGGACACTGTTCTGTGCCTTGGGAGGCTCTTTTAGCTGCTCCCTAGATGCCAGCCCTACCCCCATAGTTGAGACAACCACAGATGTCTCCAGACATCAGCACGTGGTCCCTGCAGGACATAGCCACCCCTGATTGAGAATGACTAGCCTGTGCAGACGTGCTTTTCTCCTGACCCCTTGGCTGTGCTACTCCTTGGTTTGGGGGTCTGTCGGGGGGCCCTCTTCCCTCATCAGATCTGAACAGCAAATTCCACGATTCCTGGGTCTGTGGGAAGATCCCCGCCCACTCCAATCACCAATCCTCATCCTACCCCTCTAGGACCCCTTGTCTGTGGGTGCCACTGGATATGAAAAAAAAGAAGAAAAATGAAAAGGCAGGGCGCTCAGCTGAGTGGAGCATGGGCGCATTTGGAAAGGCCGAGTCATTAATCTCTCGGTTCTCTCTCTCTTGCCCTCTTCATCTCCGCAGAGCCAAGGTGAAGAAGGGGGTGAACATCCTGAGCACGCGGACCAGCGAGCCTCGGCAGTGGGACGTCAAGCAGGAGATGGGGAACGGAGGCAAACACGCCACCACCGCTGTGGTGTGCCAGCGACTGGCACCAGGCGCACGCAACAGGTAAGAGGGAGGGGCTCCCTCTCTATTGGCGACCCAGGCTTCCAAGACCCGTTCTCCACCTAAGAGCCCTGCCTTAGACTCACGTTAACCACTGCTTAGTCGAGCTGTCACACCTTGGTTCGACAATCTGGAGACACTTAACATCACCAGCAGGACCTTTTGGCATCTCCGGTAGGAAGGGCAGGGCCCTGATTCCCAGGGTCTCTCCTCTTCGGGTTTTGAAACAGAGATTAGCTTGCAAGGTCTAGTCTGCTTTGTTCAGGCTCATTCATTCTCCTCATATACACTCATGTCCTGGAGGTTGTGGCATCTCCGGTTGCCCTTGCTTATCAGAGGCTGCTTTCTTACAACGTGTTTGCCCTTTGTGCAAAGTGTGTGATTCTGTGATTTATACTAAGAAATACATATTTGGTCTTTGTGCCTGTTCCTGGCACAGAGCTCTGAAAACCCTTGGACTTTACAAAGATGAGAACATCAGAGTGACTCTTGTTTATGTCAATAAGGTGACTTTTGGAAAGCCTCCTAGTTCACCTTAAGATGCAGGCTGGTTGCCAGGGGAACCAAGGCTGTGATTAAAAGCCTGGAGTATTCAGCCCCACCTCCTGGCCTCCTGGGTGGAGAGGGGAACTGAAGACTGAGTTCAGTAGCCAGTGGCCAATATGAGTTAATCAATGGTGCTCATGGAATGAAGCCTCTTTAAAAACAAAACAAAAGACTGAGTTTGGAGAGCTTCCGGGGTGGTGATCAGGTGGAGACTCAGGGACAGTAGCGCCTGGAGAGGGCCTGGGAACTTGCCCATACCTCGCTCTGTGCGTGTCTTTCATCTGGCTATTCCTGAGTTATAGCCTTTCATAATAACCAGTATTTTAGTAAGCGAAGTGTTTCTCTGAGTTCTGTGAGCCACTCTAGCTAATTAAAGGAACCCAAGGAGGGGGTCATGGGATCCTTCGATCTATAATAGATCGGTCAGAAGCATAGGTAACAAGCTGGGCTTGCAGTTGGCATCTGAAGGTGGGAGTGGTCTCATGGAACTGAGCCCTCAACCTTTGGTATCAGACACTGTCAGTAGAGAGTGTCAGAATTGAATTGAATTGTAGGACAGCCAGCTGGTCAGAGAATTGTGTGGTGGTGGTGGAAAAAAAGACACACATCAGAACTGGTGTCAGGATCATAAAGGATTAGACTTAGTCTTCAGTGAAGAGGAATATCAAAATAAAAGGTGACTCTCAGTGGCAACAATGCATAAAGGATGCTCTGTGAGCTTCTAGATAGACATCCTGGATTTTTATTTAACATAATTGCTTTCCCTGTATAAAATCAACACTTACTCATCTGAGAATATTTGTGAAAATAGTTAGACAAGAAAGAAACTAAAATGATGTATCAGTATCTCTTCTACCTAGGGACTTCCCAGGTGATGCTAATGGTGATGAACCGAACTGCTAATGCAGGAGACGTAAGAGACATGGGTTCGATCCCATGTCTTGATCGGGAAGATCCCCTGGGGGAGGCATGGCAACCCACTTCAGTATTCTTACCTGGAGTATTCTACAGACAGAGGAGCCTGGCGGTCTACAGTCCATAGGGTCGTGTAGAGTCAGACACAACTGAAGTGACTTAATATGCACACACGCATCACTTCTACCTAAGGATAATCCACTGCTAATATGTTGGTTCATTTTCTTCCCACATATTATACATAGATAACATTTGTGTATAATAAATATGTAGTAGATTTATTTTTTTTAACAAATCTGGTATCATAGTATATATCCTGTTGCTTAATATCTTAAACATTTCATACACACACACACACACACACACATTGTGTGTGCTCAGTCACTCAGTAGTGTCTGACTCTGCAGCCCTGTGGACTGTAGCCCACCTCTGTCCATGGGATTCTCCAGGCAAAAATACCAGAATGAGTTGCCATGCCCTTCTTCAGGGGATCTTCCTGACCCAGAAATCAAACTTGCATCTCTTGCATCTCCTGCATCAGCAGGTGAATTCTTTACCATCAGTGCCACCATGGCCAATATGTATATATTTATATATAAATATATAGTCGACTTGTCCATTTATTTTTTGCTTAAGGTGGCTTCTTCGACTTGTCCATTTCTCTTTTGCTTAAGGTGGCTTCTTAGAATCAAAAAGTTTGATTGTGTTTTAGGGCTCTTGATACAGTCTGTCAGCATGTTTTCTTGACGGGATTAACTATATATATA
>NW_011494732.1:1765121-1766878 GCF_000754665.1 Bison bison bison | reverse complement strand
CCCACTCTTGCCTGGAGAATTCCGTGGACAGGGGAGCCTGGTAAAGCTACTGTCCATGGGGTCACACAGAGTCAGACAAAACTGAAGCGACTTAGCATGCATGCATGCAAACTACCTTCCACAGGCAGGAGACAACTTGTCCACTTTTGTTTTGCTTAAGGTGGCTTCTTAGACTCAAAAAGTTTGATCATTTTTTAGTGATGCATTCTGTCAGCATCTTTTCTTGAAGGGATTAGCACTATAGGAAGAAATATCCAGTTCCATTACTGGACATATTTTCTTCAGTGAATACGCCAAGGCTGCCAAGAAAAACTCTGCAAATGCTCCACTTCATTGAGAAACACCCAGTTCTTTTACTTGTAAAACTTCTTCCTCCATCCTGCCTTCATTGTGCAGCCAAAAAACACATCTGGTGTCCTGAACAGCTTACTAGATCAAACACCAGCCTTCACCATCATGCTCCCAAGAAAGATTCTTAGTACATCTGGGGGTGAGGGTTGGGTGTCCAAATGTCTCAACTTGTGAAAACATGGTCAGAAGGAGATGTGTGCATGGGTCCCTTGCTCTAAGCAGAAGAACAGAAATTGAATTGAATCTCCTGAATCAAATGCACATAAAATCTAATTAACCCCACAAGATTAGTGTTGATTATGCAGATTAAATGGAATGTGTTCATTAGCAGGCAGTGGATTTATGTATGTAAATAGCCCTTTTATTTATTTATTTATTTTAATTTTATTTTATTTTTAAAATTTACATAATTGTATTAGTTTTGCCAAATATCAAAATGAATCTGCCACAGGTATACATGTGTTCCCCATCCTGAACCCTCCTCCCTCCTCCCTCCCCATACCATCCCTCTGGGTCGTCCCAGTGCTCTAGCCCCAAGCATCCAGTATCGTGCATTGAACCTGGACTGGCATCTCGTTTCATACATGATATTTTACATGTTTCAATGCCATTATCCCAAATCTTCCCACCCTCTCCCTCTCCCATAGAGTCCATAAGACTGTTCTATACATCAGTCTCTCTTTTGCTGTCTCGTACACAGGGTTATTGTTATCATCTTTCTAAATTCCATATATATGTGTTAGTATACTGTATTGGTGTTTTTCCTTCTGGCTTACTTCATTCTGTATAATAGGCTCCAGTTTCATCCACCTCATTAGAACTGATTCAAATGTTTTCTTTTTAATGGCTGAGTAATACTCCATTGTGTATATGTACCATAGCTTTCTTATCCATTCATCTGCTGATGGACATCTAGGTTGCTTCCATGTCCTGGCTATTATAAACAGTGCTGTGATGAACATTGGTGTACACGTGTCTCTTTCCCTTCTGGTTTCCTCAGTGTGTATGCCCAGCAGTGGGATTGCTGGATCATAAGGCAGTTCTATTTCCAGTTTTTTAAGGAATCTCCACACTGTTCTCCATAGTGGCTGTACTAGTTTGCATTCCCACCAACAGTGGAAGAGGGTTCCCTTTTCTCCACACCCTCTCCAGCATTTATTATTTGTAGACTTTTGGATCGCAGCCATTCTGACTGGTGTGAAATGGTACCTCATAGTGGTTTTGATTTGCATTTCTCTGATAATGAGTGATGTTGAGCATCTTTTCATGTGTTTGTTAGCCATCTGTATGTCTTCTTTGGAGAAATGTCTATTTAGTTCTTTGGCCCATTTTTTGATTGGGTCATTTATTTTTCTGGAGTTGAGCTGTAGGAGTTGCTTGTATATTTTTGAGATTAGTTGTTTGTC
>NW_011494732.1:1762994-1765021 GCF_000754665.1 Bison bison bison | reverse complement strand
TAAGGTTCTCCATAGTGGCTGTACTAGTTTGCATTCCCACTAACTTTTCTCCACACCCTCTCCAGCATTTATTATTTGTAGACTTTTGGATCGCAGCCATTCTGACTGGTGTGAAATGGTACCTCATTGTGATTTTGATTTGCATTTCTCTGATAATGAGTGATGTTGAGCATCTTTTCATATGTTTGTTAGCCATCTGTATGTCTTCTTTGGAGAAATGTCTATTTAGTTCTTTGGCCCATTTTTTGATTGGGTCATTTATTTTTCTGGAGTTGAGCTGTAGGAGTTGCTTGTATATTTTTGAGATTAGTTGTTTGTCAGTTGCTTCATTTGCTATTATTTTCTCCCATTCTGAAGGCTGTCTTTTCACCTTGCTAATAGTTTCCTTTGATGTGCAGAAGCTTTTAAGGTTAATTAGGTCCCATTTGTTTATTTTTGCTTTTATTTCCAGTATTCTGGGAGGTGGGTCATAGAGGATCCTGCTGTGATGTATGACAGAGAGTGTTTTGCCTATGTTCTCCTCTAGGAGTTTTATAGTTTCTGGTCTTACGTTTAGATCTTTAATCCATTTTGAGTTTATTTTTGTGTATGGTGTTAGAAAGTGTTCTAGTTGCATTCTTTTACAAGTGGTTGACCAGATTTCCCAGCACCACTTGTTAAAGAGATTGTCTTTAATCCATTGTATATTCTTGCCTCCTTTGTCAAAGATAAGGTGTCCATATGTGTGTGGATTTATCTCTGGGCTTTCTATTTTGTTCCATTGATCTATATTTCTGTCTTTGTGCCAGTACCATACTGTCTTGATAACTGTGGCTTTGTAGTAGAGCCTGAAGTCAGGTAGGTTGATTCCTCCAGTTCCATTCTTCTTTCTCAAGATTGCTTTGGCTATTCGAGGTTTTTTGTATTTCCATACAAATTGTGAAATTACTTGTTCTAGCTCTGTGAAGAATACTGTTGGTAGCTTGATAGGGATTGCATTGAATCTATAAATTGCTTTGGGTAGTGTACTCATTTTCACTATATTGATTCTTCCAATCCATGAACATGGTATATTTCTCCATCTATTAGTGTCCTCTTTGATTTCTTTCACCAGTGTTTTATAGTTTTCTATATATAGGTCTTTAGTTTCTTTAGGTAGATATACTCCTAAGTATTTTATTCTATCCGTTGCAATGGTGAATGGAATTGTTTCCTTAATTTCTCTTTCTGTTTTCTCATTATTAGTGTATAGGAATGCAAGGGATTTCTGTGGGTTGATTTTATATCCTGCAAGTTTACTATAGTCATTGATTAGTTCTAGTAATTTTCTAGTGGAGTCTTTAGGGTTTTCTGTGTAGAGGATCATGTCATCTGCAAATAGTGAGAGTTTTACTTCTTCTTTTCCAATTTGGATTCCTTTTATTTCTTTTTCTGCTCTGATTGCTGTGGCCAAAACTTCCAAAACTATGTTGAATAGTAATGGTGAAAGTGGGCACCCTTGTCTTGTTCCTGACTTTAGAGGAAATGCTTTCAATTTTTCACCATTGAGGATAATGTTTGCTGTGGGTTTGTCATATATAGCTTTTATTATGTTGAGGTATGTTCCTTCTATTCCTGCTTTCTGGAGAGTTTTTATCATAAATGGGTGTTGAATTTTGTCAAAGGCTTTCTCTGCATCTATTGAGGTAATCATATGGTTTTTATTTTTCAATTTGTTAATGTGGTGTATTACATTGATTGATTTGTGGATATTGAAGAATCCTTGCATCCCTGGGATAAAGCCCACTTGGTCATGGTGTATGATCTTTTTAATGTGTTGTTGGATTCTGATTGCTAGAATTTTGTTAAGGATTTTTGCATCTATGTTCATCAGTGATATTGGCCTGTAGTTTTCTTTTTTTGTGGGATCTTTGTCAGGTTTTGGTATTAGGGTGATGGTGGCCTCATAGAATGAGTTTGGAAGTTTACCTTCCTCTGCAATTTTCTGGAAGAGTTTGAGCAGGATAGGTGTTAGCTCTTCTCTAAATTTTTGGTAGAATTCAGCTGTG
>NW_011494732.1:1761107-1762755 GCF_000754665.1 Bison bison bison | reverse complement strand
CCACGTTGTCCATTTTATTGGCATATAATTGTTGATAGTAGTCTCTTATGATCCTTTGTATTTCTGTGTTGTCTGTTGTGATCTCTCCATTTTCGTTTCTAATTTTATTGATTTGATTTTTCTCCCTTTGTTTCTTGATGAGTCTGGCTAATGGTTTGTCAATTTTATTTATCCTTTCAAAGAACCAGCTTTTGGTTTTGTTGATTTTTGCTATGGTCTCTTTTGTTTCTTTTGCATTTATTTCTGCTCTAATTTTAAAGATTTCTTTCCTTCTACTAACCCTGGGGTTCTTCATTTCTTCCTTTTCTAGTTGCTTTAGGTGTAGAGTTAGGTTATTTATTTGACTTTTTTCTTGTTTCTTGAGGTGTGCCTGTATTGCTATGAACTTTCCCCTTAGGACTGCTTTTACCGTGTCCCACAGGTTTTGGGTTGTTGTGTTTTCATTTTCATTCGTTTCTATGCAAATTTTGATTTCTTTCTTGATTTCATCTGTGATTTGTTGGTTATTCAGCAGCGTGTTGTTCAGCCTCCATATGTTGGAATTTTTAATAGTTTTTCTCCTGTAATTGAGATCTAATCTTACTGCACTGTGGTCAGAAAAGATGCTTGGAATGATTTCTGTTTTTTTGAATTCACCAAGGCTAGATTTATGGCCCAGGATGTGATCTATCCTGGAGAAGGTTCCATGTGCGCTTGAGAAAAAGGTGAAATTCATTGTTTTGGGATGAAATGTCCTATAGATATCAATTAGGTCTAACTGGTCTATTGTATCGTTTAAAGTTTGTGTTTCCTTGTTAATTTTCTGTTTAGTTGATCTATCCATAGGTGTGAGTGGGGTATTAAAGTCTCCCACTATTATTGTGTTATTGTTAATGTCTCCTTTCATACTTGTTAGCATTTGTCTTACATACTGCGGTGCTCCCGTGTTGGGTGCATATATATTTATAATTGTTATATCTTCTTCTTGGATTGATCCTTTGATCATTATGTAGTGACCATCTTTGTCTCTTTTCACAGCCTTTGTTTTAAAGTCTATTTTATCTGATATGAGTATTGCTACTCCTGCTTTCTTTTGGTCCCTATTTGCATGGAAAATCTTTTTCCAGCCCTTCACTTTCAGTCTGTATGTGTCCCCTGTTTTGAGGTGGGTCTCTTGTAGGCAACATATGTAGGGGTCTTGTTTCTGTATCCATTCAGCCAGTCTTTGTCTTTTGGTTGGGGCATTCAACCCATTTATGTTTAAGGTAATTACTGATAAGTATGATCCCGTTGCCATTTACTTTATTGTTTGGGGTTCGAATTTATACACTGTTTTTGTGTTTCCTGTCTAGAGAATATCCTTTAGTATTTGTTGGAGAGCTGGTTTGGTGGTGCAGAATTCTCTCAGCTTTTGCTTGTCTGAAAAGCTTTTGATTTCTCCTTCATACTTGAATGAGATCCTTGCTGGGTACAATAATCTGGGCTGTAGGTTATTTTCTTTCATCACTTTAAGTATGTCTTGCCATTCCCTCCTGGCTTGAAGAGTTTCTATTGAAAGATCAGCTGTTATCCTTATGGGAATTCCCTTGTGTGTTATTTGTTAGTTTTTCCCTGCTGCTTTTAAATTTGTTCTTTGTGTTTTGATTCTTTGTTAATTTGATTAATATGT
>NW_011494732.1:1753567-1761007 GCF_000754665.1 Bison bison bison | reverse complement strand
TGTGCCTTGGGGTGTTTCGCCTTGGGTTTATCCTGTTTGGGACTCTCTGGGTTTCTTGGACTTGGGTGATTATTTCCTTCCCCATTTTAGGGAAGTTTTCAACTATTATCTCCTCAAGTATTTTCTCATGGTCTTTCTTTTTGTCTTCTTCTTCTGGAACCCCTATGATTCGAATGTTGTAGCATTTAATATTGTCCTGGAGGTCTCTGAGATTGTCCTCATTTCTTTTAATTCGTTTTTCTTTTATCCTCTCTGATTCCTTTATTTCTACCATTCTATCTTCTAATTCACTAATCCTATCTTCTGCCTCTGTTATTCTACTATTTGTTGCCTCCAGAGTGTTAATTTCATTTATTGCATTATTCATTATATATTGACTCTTTTTTATTTCTTCTAGGTCCTTGTTAAACCTTTTTTGCGTCTTCTCAATCCTTGTCTCCAGGCTTAAATAGCCCTTTTTAAAAAAGGTTTATTTTCATTTATTTATGGCTATGCTGGGTCTTCTTTGCTGCACTCAGGCTTTCTTTAGTTGCAGCAAGTGGAGGCTACTCTCTAGTTGCAGTGTCCAGGCTGTTCACTGTGGTGGCTTCTCTTGTGGAGGACAAAGATCTAGAACACAGGCTCAGTAGTTGTGGCACACAGGCTTAGCTGTCCTGCAGCATGTGGAATCTTCCCAGACCAGGGATTAACCCATGGCCCTTGCATTGACAGGAGGAATCTTACCACTTTGCCACCTGGGAAACTGTGAGGATATCTCACTAGGCTATAATCACAGTGTCGGTCAGGCTTGGCTGGTCTCATCTGAAGGCTCAGGAATCCACTCCCTAGTTCATGTGGCTGTTGGGAGAATTCAGGTTCAAGAATTGCTGGACAGAGGACATCAGTGTCTTGTTCCTTACTGGGCATCCCTCTCCATCAGGGCAAGCACATGGAATGACGCAGGGAGAAAGAAAATGCCAGCAAAGGGAAGTCATAGTATTTTATAACCTAATCTTGCAAGTGACATATTGGTTGTGTCTTATTTCATTAGCGATCTGGGCTCCATTCAAGGGGAGGTAATGACCAAGGAGAGAGTGGATGAGTACCAGGAGATGGGGATGCCTGGGAGTCATTTCACACTGCCTGTCTCACCTCAAATACTCTGCAAATTGGAGAGGACTTGTCTGTGAACTCTCCCAGGGCAGAAGGAAAGAATTGAATATGCAGAGATAAAGCATGATGGCATTCCAGGCAGAGGAGGAAGATGGCAAATGTTTAGATGTGTGAGGGT
Source organism: Bison bison bison (assembly GCF_000754665.1). Taxonomy (NCBI): domain Eukaryota; kingdom Metazoa; phylum Chordata; class Mammalia; order Artiodactyla; family Bovidae; genus Bison; species Bison bison. The sequence goes on along the minus strand of NW_011494732.1, from coordinate 1,759,737 downwards.
GAGTGATGGTCCTGGGCTGGAAGTAACACCATAAGGAGTTTCAGGGGTTAGTCTGGAAAGGTAAGCTTGGCCCTCTCATGGCAGGATGTAAATTACAGACCCATAGTTTAACCTCTCATTTTCTCAGTTGTTTATCTCCTACCCTAATCTTCCAATTGATTTACTCTTTCAATTTGACTTAAGCTAGTTGATTAAAAGGGAAATTTTATGGTTCTACCTGTATTAGTGAGAGTTCTTAAATGTTCCTAAAGTGGTGATCCCGAGTTATTTCAGCAGAAGAGGGATTTATTCAAAGGATATTGCAGGGAAGGCTGTAGAATCAGCTTAGAAAATGGTCAACACCAGCGGAATCTTAGCAATAGCCAAAAACTTGTCCCAAATCGTACTTTATCATGTACCACTTAGACCACTACACAAGAGTTTTCTCTTTTATAGTGTTTATTTTCTTTTATTTATTTTGCTGTGCCGGGTCTTAGTTGTGGCACACAGGATCTTTAATTGCAGCATGCGGGATCTAGTTCCCTTACCAGGGATTGAACCCAGGCCTACTGCATTGGAAGCTTGGAGTCTTAACCACTGAACCACCAGGTAAGTCCCAAGAGTTTTCTTTAAATTGTCTATTTATTGCTCTGGTTTTTAAAAGTTTCCCTTCATTCTTAGTAATAATGACCTTGAAATTGTATACTTAAGTTAGTTTCAATATGCATTACAATAAGTACAAAACTATAAGAATTGTTAAAAGTCATTTCCTTGGTGATTAGAACAGGGGCATAATTTATGCATATTCTTATCATAATAGGAAATATAGCCAGTGAGTCACCCCGTGTGGTGGTCACTGCCCTGTTCTGGTTCCTCTTGAAACGTTTACACTGCCTCTCTGCACCTATGTGAGTGTATTAGTCAGCTCTTGCTCTAACAAACTGGGTATTACAGCACAAACTGTTACACCACAAACTGAGTGGCTTATACAGCATACATTTATCCTTTTACCCTTCTAGAGGCCAAAAGTCCGGGATCAAGGTGCTGTTAATGTTGGTTTCTGGCGAGCCCTCTCTTCCTGACCTTCTTGCCTTGTCCTTACATGGTCTCTCCACTGCGTGTCCATTTGGAAAGAGAGAGAGCTCAGATGTCGCTTCCTCTTCTTGTTGGGACACTAGTCTGGTCAGGTTGGGACCCTATCCTTATAACTCCATGTAGCCTTAATTATATGTATCTTTCAAGGTTTGTTAAACAAGGAGCTGATTTATTTCAGATTTCCCAATAACATTTGATACAGTGTAAGTTCTACATCTAAAGTGTGTCCAGAATTTTTCCCTTCTGCCTCCTATTTTTTTTGTGTGGCAAAATATACATAACATAAAATTTGCTACTTTAACCATTTTAAGAGTAGAATTCTGTGTCATTAGATGCATCACATTGTTGTGTAATTATTACCACTGTCCAGCTCCAGAACTTTTCCATTTTTCCAAACTGGAAACTCTATGCCCGTTAAACAATCATTCCCCACTCCCTCTTCCCCACAACCCTGGCAACCCTTGTTCTACTTTGACTCTCTGAATTTGACTATTCTAGATGCCTCATATAGGTGGAATCACACAATATTTGTCCTTGTGTGCTGGGTTATTTCATTTAGCATAATCTCTTTAAGGGTCATCCATATTACTGCTGCTGCTGCTAAGTCGCTTCAGTCATGTCCGACTCCGTGTGACCCCATAGACGGGTACCCACTAGCCTCCCCCGTCCCTGGGATTCTCCAGGCAAGAACACTGGAGTGGGTTGCCATTTCCTTCTCCAATGCATGAAAGTGAAACGTGAAAGTGAAGTTGCTCAGTTGTGTCCAACTCCTATGACCCCATGGATTGCAGCCTACCGGGCTCCTCTGTCCATGGGATTTTCCAGGCAAGAGTACTGGAGTGGGTTGCCATTGCCTTCTCCCCACTGTATGATATATGTGTACATATCATTGATTCACTTCATTGTACAGCAAAAGCTAACACAACATTGTAAAGCAACTCTGTGCATGCATGCTAAATTTCTTCAGCTATGTCTGACTCTTCATGACCCTACGGACAGTAGACTGCCAGGCTCCTCTGTCCATGGAGCTCTCCAAACAAGAATACTTCAGTGGGTTGCTGTGCCCTCCTCCAGGGGATCTTCCCAATCTAGGGATCAAACCCGTGGCTCCTGCGTTATAGGTGGATTCTTTACTGCTGAGCCACCAGGGATGCCCAAAGCAACTATAAACTCTCCCCCAGAAAAACCATGAGTTAATTACATTTTTAAAACCCTATCTGTAAATGCAGTTACATTGAAGTTTAGGGTACCCACATATGAATGTTGCAGTTGGGAGACACAATTCCATCTGTAACACTTGATCTAAAAGCCTGCACCTGCATCCTTCAGATCGGTACCTGGAACCCCTGGGACCCTTTTGCATACTCATGAAGATTTCTGGGAAACCATGGGAGTTTTCTTCTTCCTGGGGCAGACCTTGCAAATGATGGGTGAATGTGGAGCATGAAAGCCAAGCTCCCTTTCCCCTGGTACAGAGAACTCCGAATGGTGACTGATAGCCAGGGCTCCCACAGGAGCAGAATAAGGCTGGGACTTTTCCTGAAATCATACCTTTCCCTTGCATGAATTGTTCCCCTCTCTCTTACCAGTTTTTCCTGGAAAAACTTCCCTTCTCCATCACTTACAAGTGAATCCTCATCTTAGGGTTTGCTTCTAACAAACCCAACTTGCGATTCTCAGAAATGTAAAGGCCCCTGCTTCTTTTCCTGGGGGAACAACCTCCTCTATGTACAGTTGGGGAGAAGGCAATGGCAACCCACTCCAGTACTCTTGCCTGGAAAATCCCATGGACAGAGGAGCCTGGTGGGCTCTGCAGTCCCTGAGGTCACTAAGAGTCGGGCACAACTGAGCGGCTTCACTTTCACTTTTCACTTTCCTGCATTGGAGAAGGAAATGGCAGCCCACTCCAGTGTTCTTGCCTGGAGAATCCCAGGGACGGGGGAGCCTGGTGGGCTGTGTCTCTGGGGTAGCACGGAGTGCGACTGAAGCGACTTAGCAGCAGCAGCAGCATATACGGTTGGAATAGAGAACTTGGAAGGAAGACCATCCATTAAAATAGCTGTTTCAAGGGAGCACTTTTCTCCTGAAGTCCAGCAGCTCTGAAGCATCCTGTTCACTCTTTCCTGAAGCCACACCCATAAGCCCTCAGATCCAGGAAGATAGCTTGCACATGGTCCAAATACACACCTAACTGTGTTGAATTTAGTTTCCACTCCTCCGAGATCAATGTTGTAACAGTCTGAGCATCTCGGCAATCACACAACGTCAGTGCACAGCCTACTAGGTTGTACTTCGTCCATCCGGATTGTGAGGCCAGTGGAGCAATTAACATCCTCTCTGAACCCCATAACTCTAAGTGAATCAACAAAGCCAGTGCCTCTTTGCAGGCAAAGAGGATGAAAAGCACAGGGAACATATATTGTGGTTCTCTTGAGTGTAAGTTTTATTGTTGCGGTTTTGTGGGTTTTGTTTTTGTTTTGGGGGAGGGGTTGTTTCTTTTTGGGGGGCTGGGCAGTGGCATGCAAGATCTTAGTTCCCTGTCTAGGGATTTAGCCCGTGCCCCCTGAAGTGGAAGTGTGGAGAGTTAATCACTGAAAGTCCCTAAGGGTTCATTCCTTGAGAGGAATCTTCTGCTTGCTCTTTTCTCTCCCTTCCACATTCTGAAGCTTTTCCAAACCTGGGGTTTGGGCTCATCTGAGCATTAGAGGATCAAGAATTTCATAAAGCCTGGGAAGTAAGTCCATCATGAAGGGAGGCCACAGTTGAGTCCAGGCTCCACAAGTTTGCACCTTTATCTAATCCATGCTTTTTCCCTAAGCTTTCTCTGAGCCTTACTCTCCCAAGTTCATTCCTTCAAGAGAAATGCCAAAGATTAGAGTTTTCTGTAAACTGTGGGCATTCTTTATTTAAATTTTACTCATTTAATTTTTTTGAAGTATAGTTGATTTGTAGGGTTAATTTCTGCTCACAGCAAAGCGATGCACTTGTACATGTATGTGTGTGCTTATATATATACATTCTTTCGTGTTCTTTTCCATTATGGTTTATCACGGTGTATTGAATATAGTTCTCTGTGCTATATGGTAAGACCTTGTTGTTTATCCATACTCTATATCACAGTTTGCATCTGCTAACCCCAGCCTCCCAGTCCTTCCCTCCTCTACACCCCCTCTCCCTTGGCAACCATCAGTCTGTTTTCTGTCTGTGAATCTGTTTCTGTTTCATAGATGAGTTCATTTGTGTCATATTTTAGATTCCACGTGTAAGTGATACCATATGATATTTGTTTTTCTCTTCCTGACTTCACTTAGTATAATCTCCAGTTGCATCCACAATTGCTGCAAATACTGGAGTGGGTTGCCATTTCCTTCTCCAGGGGATCTTCCCAACCCAGGGATGGAACACCAGGTCTTCTGCATTTTAGGCAGATTCTTTACCATCTGAGACACCAGGGAAGCCCGCAGGTGGCGTTATTTCATTCTTTTTTATGGCCATGTAATATTCCACTCTGTGTCTGGACCTCATCTTCCTTATCCATTCATCTATTGACGGATATTTAAATTGTTCCCATGTCTTGGCTACTGTAAATAATGCTGCAGTGAACATAGGAGTGCATGTATCTTCTCGAGTTTTGCCCAGGAGTGGGGTTGCCAGATCATTTGGTAATTCCATTTTTAGTTTTCTGAGAAACTTCCCTACAGTTTTCCACAGTGGCTGCAACAATTTACATTCTCACCAACAGTGTACTAATCTTCCCTTTTCTCCACACCCTCTCTAGCATGTATTATTTGCGGACTTTTTGATGATGGCCATTCCGACTATTGTGATGGATACCTCATTGTGGCTGTGATTTGCATTTCTCTGGTCATTAGCGTTGAGTATCCTTACATGTGCCGGTCGATGGGCATTCTTTTAAGTTAACTGGTAACTCCATGCTGGGCATCTTCTATGGCTCTGAGTGAGACTGACTCCCACGAGGGTCACTGAGTGCCACCTGCAAGATCCCCAACCTGGCCACACACACCTGTGCTGTTATCTCCTGAACACCTGTATTTAAATGGGTTCACTTATGCATTTTAAAAGTTCCATATTAGGTTTTTTTTTTTAAACATTAGCATTCATTCAGGGGGAATATATCTCTCTGGGGAAGCAAACACATTATCTCAGAAATAGAAACTTAAATAACAGTAATATTCTGCATGTTTTGTAATGCTTGACAACATACAAAATAATACTCTGTATTTTATAGTTCCTGGCATTTTACAAAATGCTTTGTGTACGTTATTTCAGGAACTCATTCCCATGGTTTCAGGAACTGAGATTCATGCCATTGGGCAGATAAAGAAAAGAAATGAAGACACTCAGAGGCAGAAAGAGTGTCCATCACTTGGACATTTGTGCAAATAATATTTTTAATATTTTCTTCTAAAATAACCTTCCTGTCTATAAATACACAGGAAAGTCTCATATTCGTTGCATGAATTAAAATTCAATATACAGGAACAAATATTATTGATGTCTATGTTCGTGTGCTCTGTTGCTCAGTCATGTCCAACTCTTTGCGACCCCACGGACTGTAGCCCTCCGGGCTCCTCTCCCCATGGAATTTTCCAGGCAAGACTACTGGAGGGGGTTGCCATATCCTTCTCCAGGGGATTGATGTCTAGCTGGCTGGTATTACCAACAGAAAGCTTGGCACTTGACCTTGAGGTTCAGTTCAGTTCAGTTCAGTTCAATCACTCAGTCGTGTCCGACTCTTTGCAACCCCATGAATCACAGCACACCAGGCCTCCCTGTCCATCACCATCTCCCAGAGTTCACTCAAACTCAAGTCCATTGAGTTGCTGATGCCATCCAGCCATCTCATCCTCTGTCGTCTCCTTCTCCTCCTGCCCCCAATCCCTCCCAGCATCAGGGTCTTTTCCATTGAATCAACTCTTTGCATGAGGTGTCCAAAGTACTGGAGTTTCAGCTTCAGCATCAGTCCTTCCAATGAACACCCAGGACTGATCTCCTTTAGAATGGACTGGTTGGATCTCCTTGCAGTCCAAGGGCTGTCTAGAGTCTTCTCCAACACCACAGTTCAAAAGCTGTCT
>NW_011494732.1:1745626-1753467 GCF_000754665.1 Bison bison bison | reverse complement strand
CAAAAGCATCAATTCTTTGGCACTCAGCTTTCTTCACAGTCCAATTCTCACATCCATACATGACCACTGGAAAAACCATAGCCTTGACTAGACGGACCTTTGTTGGCAAAGTAATGTCTCTGCTTTTGAATATGCTATCTAGGGTGGTCATAACTTTCCTTCCAAGGAGTAAGCGTCTTTTAATTTCACGGCTGCAATCACCATCTACAGTGATTTTGGAGCCCAAAAAAATGAAGTCTGCCACTGTTTTCACTGTTTCCCCATCTATTTCCCATGAAGTGATGGGCCCAGATGCCATGATCTTCGTTTTCTGAATGTTGAGCTTTAAGCCAGAGATTAGCAAATACCCAGGTGATACTAAAGATACACTAGTCCCAAATGAAGACGTTCTCTTTTTTTCCCTCCTTTATCTTTTATTTTCTTCAGTGCCCCTATGTCACTTATAATCAGAAACATGTATTTAAACCCATATTCCTGAGACTTCCCTTGTGTTCCAATGGTCAAGACTTTTCCTTCCAATACAGGGGGTGTGGGTTTGACCCCTGGTCATGAAACTAAGGTCTCTCATGGCCAAAAGTCAAAACATAAAACAGAAGCAATATTGTAACAAATTCAATAAAGACTTTAAAAACAGCCTACATCAAAAAAAGTCTTTTTAAACAATTAAGAAAATAAACCCATATTCCACATCCTATGTAACTATTACCATAAATATAAATAGAAGTAGTATTGTTAGTCACTCAGTCATTGACTCTTTGTGACCCCATGGACTGTATGTAGCCGGCCAGCCTCCTCTTGTCTAGAATTCTCCAGGCTAGAGTACTGGAGTGGGTTGCCATTCTCTTCTCCAGGGTATCTTCCTAACCCAGGGATTGAACCCAAGTCTATAGCATTGCTGGCAAATTCTTTATCATCTGAGCCTCCAGGGAAGCCCCATAAATATAAATACTTTTATACGTATAATTTTATACAGTTGCCGTCATTCTGTGACAGAGCCTCTTTTGTAAGTTAACATTGCCAAAGCCCTTTGCCTGCCCCAAACTTAATTTGTTAATTATCTGCCTAACAACTTATTAAACAGATGAACCTGAATTAATTTACAGAGCTGTATATTGTAAGGCTTCTTGGTGGTCTATTCCTACCTATTTCATATAAGTAAGTCAGTGGTGTACATTTCCATGACTGTATAGTACCTTCCCATCCCTCTCTTCCTAGGAGACTGCAGGGGATCTGGAGACGCTGCAGGTGATACTTGCAAACCCAGGTTACAGGTGTGGGTGGTCACTGCCAGCTGAAAGGGTGCCCACATGACAGAGCTCAAACAGAGCTGCCCACATGGGAGTTGGACCATTTAACCAGAGGCTGCGGACGTAAGGGATCCAGACAGGGAGCCTTGCATGTGGGAGAGGTAGGCAGAGGGCAGGAAGAACTGCATCCACTGAGGGGGAATGCTGGAAACTTCCCTGGTGAGAACACAGGCCCAGTGCTGCCTGACCTCTGGACTTCTCTAGAGCAGCTGACTGTCCTAGAAAATCTCTCGATTTGTAAAAGTTCAGATTTTTAAAATCACTGTGCAGATCAAACAAAAGGAATATTGTTCAGGAAAATAGTCCATCAGCGAGTGAACTGTGCAGAAGGGGCCAGTTTGAGCCCGTGGTACATTACGCTTTGGGTAAAACCATGCCTGTTTTCTTTAGGGGGTTAATTGCCTGTATCTTTGAGGCATCAAATCAACAGCAAAATAGCCCACCTGGACATGGATGGTGTGTCTCTTTAGGAGGGACTTATAAGTGAGGCCAGGCCTTGCGAAGACTCAGCTCGCCTTCCTTGTATACCACATATGGGAGCCTTCTAAAGAGATCAAGTGGCATGATACTCCTTTTGTTCTAGCACCTGTTATAAACTCAGCTCCATCCTCCTGTACCTTTTTCTCACTCACCATTCGCTTTCATTAAGCATCAGCCCTACCAGGAAACCTGTCTGGGACATAGTATTCCCTCCTTTCCAGCCAAGCATCCCCCAGCTGGGCTAGGCAGGGGATATCTTCTGGGTCCATGCACGTCCCTAGAAAAACCCAATGACACTCATCTCACTCTTCCTTCTGCCCAGAGCAACAGCTGCTGCTGCCGCCCCCAAGCCCCTCAGTCATCACACTTCAGGGATGCTCTGCCTCTGGAGGAGATTAGGTCATTCAGGCAGGTCATAAAAGGAGAAGGGCTTTTCCAAAAGCAAAGATCATTGAAACTAGTGAATAAGATGCCCATTGGTATTCATTTTAGCAGCCTTGATCACAGACCTGTCTTCTATTCACAGCTCTTTGTTTTGGGGAATTCTGGAGTGTGCTTAGAGCTGCTGCATGTAAACACTTTCGGCAGAGCTTCTGGGAATGATCCACGAAGATAATCTGCTTTTCCCTGAAAAAAATAGCCCAGACTGAGTTCCTTCTGTAAGAGCTATTTGAAGATAGCACAGAAAATCTGCAAGGCAAACTCCTACGAATGAAATTCACCCAATCAATGGGATGAAGCCTGCTTTTCAGGCTCCCCAAGGAAGAAGTCAAGAGCATCCTGACTCAGCCCACCCTAAACTCATAGCAGGCTCCTGTCAGTCTCTGCAGCAGAGAATTTATTGATGTACATATTGTGTGTTCTCTGTAAAATGTTCGCTTTCCTCCCACTTTCAGCTGTGACGAAGGTTAAAGCCCAAGATGGTTGTGGTTATTGGTATTTTCTGTGATTTATAGAAGCTAAACTCTCCCAAGGGAATTTGCTGGAAGCCCCCAGGGGTGGGGGAAGAGGCAGAGAAGAGGCTTGAAAGTGCTTGAGAGAAGAAGAGGTTTTCCTTGGAGACCTAAGAGCTGATTCTGTCATCGAACCTTGATCTGATGTCTGAAAGGAGCGTTTGTTTTCCTATTGCCTGGTGCTGTTTAAAATCAGAGTATCCAATCATAGTAAGTGAAGTAAGTCAGACAGAGAAAGACAAATACCATGTGATATCACTTATATGTGGAATCTAGAATATGGAAGAAATGAACTTATTTAAAAAACAGAAAACAGACTCACAGACAGAGAAAACAAACTTATGGTTACCAAAGGGGAAAAGGGGGAGAGAGGGATAAATTGGGAGTTTGGGTTGTATGTATACACACTCAGTTCAGTCGCTCAGTCATGTCCGACTCTTTGCGACCCCACAAATTGCAGCATGCCAGGCTTCCCTGTCCATCACCAACCCCCGGAGTTCACTCAAACTCATGTCCATCGAGTCGGTGATGCCATCCAGCCATCTCATCCTCTGTCATCCCCTTCTCCTCTTGCCCCCAATCCCTCCCAGCATCAGAGTCTTTTCCAACACCACAGCTCAAAAGCATCAATTCTTCGGCACTCAGCTTTCTTCACAGTCCAACTCTCACATCCATACATGACTACTGGAAAAACCATAGCCTTGACTAGACGGACCTTTGTTGGCAAAGTAATGTCTCTGCTTTTGAATATGCTATCTAGGTTGGTCATAACTTTCCTTCCAAGGAGTAAGCGTCTTTTAATTTCATGGCTGCAGTCACCATCTGCAGTGATTTTGGAGCCCAGAAAAATAAAGTCTGACACTGTTTCCACTGTTTCCCCATCTATTTCCCATGAAGTGATGGGATCAGATGCCATGATCTTCATTTTCTGAATGTTGAGCTTTAAGCCAACTTTTTCACTCTCCACTTTCATTTTCATCACGAGGCTTTTTAGTTCCTCTTCACTTTCTGCCATGAGGATGGTGTCATCTGCATATCTGAGGTTATTGGTTATTGATATTTCTCCCAGCAATCTTGATTCCAGCTTGTGCTTCTTCCAGCCCAGCGTTTCTCATGATGTACTCTGCATAGAAGTTAAATAAGCAGGATGACAATATGCAGCCTTGACGTACTCCTTTTCCTTTTTGGAACCAGTCTGTTGCTCCAAGTCCAGTTCTAACTGTTGCTTCCTGACCACATACACACTACTATACATAAAATAGATAAACAACAAGGACCTTCTGTATAGCACAGGGAATGGCACTCAATAGCTTGTAACTTATAAGGGAAACAAATCCTTTAAACTGAAGAATAGTTTATTTATAGTGTTTCAGTTATACAACAAAATGATATGTTGTATATATGTTTCAGGTGTACAACATATACTATATATATTAATATATAATATGATATATATGTATATATATGTTTTGGGCTTCCCCATATACTGTAAATATTAATATATAATATAACATGCTGTGCTGTGTCACTCAGTCATGTCCGACTCTTTGCGATCCCATGGACTATAGCCCACCAGGCTCCTCTGGCCATTGGGATTCCACAGGCAAGAATACTGGAGTGGGTTGCCATGCCCTCCTCCAAGATGTATATTTAACATATGTATTATATATATTATATAATATAGGTAGATATATATTTGTATATATATATGTATGTATGTATATCTGTTTTGAGCTTCCCCGGTGGCTCAGTAGGTAAAGAATCTGCCTGAAGTGGAAGAGGAACAGGAGATGCAGGCTAAATCCCTGGGTTGGGAAGATCCCCTGGAGAAGGAAATGGCAACTACTCCAGTATTCTCACCTGAAAGATCCCATGGACAAAGGAGCCTGGCGGGCTACAGTCCGTGGGATCGCAAAGAGTCAGGTACAACTGAGTGATTAAGCACAAGCATGTAAGTTTCAAATGTACAGCAATATCACTTTACTGTATACCTGAAACACTGTAGATCAACTATACTTCCATTTAAAATTTAAATTAAATTGAAAAAGAGAGTAGAGCATCCATGGTTTATCATCCCATCAAGGCTGCTGACAGTGAAGGTCATCAAATTCTCCAAGGGCACTGCTTCCACAGAGAAGGGGTAGATGCTGGCAGTCAAAACCAATGCACCTGGGAATCTGCACCATGGTGGACGCTTTGGACACACAGTCCCCATTTCCCCCAAACCCTTCAGTCATAGTCACACAACCAGTTTTCAGATGATGGTCTCGTGTACAAGAGGTTGTGTTTTCCAAGGATGTTCTCAACAGGTCTGTTCTCCACATCCCTGTCCTGCCTACTCTTCTTGACCTTATTTCCCATAAAGAGGAGAATTCCTTGTCTCCCCTCCTCAAACCTGGGGAGACCTTAGTGACTGCCTGGCCTCCAGTGTACAGCAGAAGTGATGCCATGTAATTTTGAGAGAGCCAGATCACCGAAGAGCCAGAAGATAGCACATGAGCATCCGTGTGCCCTGAGGCCACCGGACTATGAGAAAGCCCCACTCTGCCTGTGAAAAGACCACAGCAAGGCGCCCTCATCAAGGGAGAGAAGTGTCCAGCCACCGCCCAGCCAAGCCCTTCCAGAATTTTTTTTTTAATGTTTATTTATTTGGCTGCATCCGGTCTTATTGCAGCACGTGAGATCTTTGCTTTTTTGGAGCATATAGGATCCTTAGTGGTGGCATGGGAATTCTTAGTTGCAGCATATGGGATCTAGTTGCCTGATCAGGGATCGAACCTGGTCCCCCTGCATTGGGAGCACAATGTCTTAGCCACTGGGCCACCAGGGAAGTCCCCCTTTCAGAATTCTTGGTTTACAATGAAAAGACCATTTGGTGCCACTGCTTTTGGGGGGTGATTTATGACATCACAGCAAGTAACTGGGACACAGAGGGGTTGAACTCCTTGCCAACCTCACACAGCTATTCAGGGCCGTTTTAACCCTGTTCTTTCTGATCCTAATCCCCCTACACACACACACACACACACACACAAACGCACGCACACACGCACGCACACCCTCCTGCCTCAAGGAAGAGAACCCTAAATGAAGAGATGCTGAAAGACTTGCACCGAAGGGCCCTTCCCAGCCCTACATCACCTTTAGAAGCTAATTTCTTGGCTTAATGCACCCCAGCCTCATTGAAAGCCTTTCATGGCCAGAAAGAGGAGGTTTTCTGTTTTCTTCTTTTCATCGCAGCCTGACATGCGGTCCCCAGCTCAAATGGAAAATGTATAAATACATCTCTCAGCATCTGTCCTGAAATGACTTATTGTCGTGCATTAATGAGTCCCTCAAGCTCTTGCCAGACCAGTAATTAACTGTAAAGAGAGAATGTGGAGCTGACTCTGTGGCCTCTGACTAGAGCAGGTGCGTTTCAGAACCCATTTCCCTGCCCCCAAAACCCCATCTGACCCAGAGGTGTGGATGAAGTTGTTCTTACATTAGTGGTCCTCAGCAAACTATGTACTAGACAGGTCCCCCCCCACCTTTTGGGGACAGGACTGTCATGCCTCAGGGCTCCATGTATTATTACACAGGACGTGTTCAGAATCCTCCTGGCCACCACCAAGCTGCCATGAGACCCTGGTTTTATCCACGTTGTCTAAATCCTTTTAATCTGGGGACCTTTGTTCAGATTGAGGGTCCTTCTCACATCTGACTGGTCTTTACCAGAAAGTAGCAAAATGCAGTGGAAATGAACTGTTTCCCTTTATAGAAAAGAAAAATTTAACATTTTTATTGGAATATACTTGCTTAACAATGTTGTGTTAATTCCTGCTATCAAGCAAAGTGGCTCAGCTATATAAGCCACTCAGCAAAGTGGCTGAGCTACATCCCCTCTTTTTTGGATTTCCTTCCCATCTAGGTCATGACAGAAGATTGAGTAGAGTTCCCTGAGCTATACAGTAGGTTCTCATTCGTTGTCTTTCATACAGAGAAGTGTATATATGTCAATTCCAGTCTCCCAACTCATCCCTCACCCTTACCCTCCTTGGTCCCCATGTATTTGTTCTCTGTGTCTGTATCTCTGTTTCTGCTTTGCAGATAGGTTCGTCTGTACCATTTTTCTAGATCCGACATATATGTGCCTTAATATACAGTATGTGTTTTTAATGCTATTTTGTTCTGCACCAGAAGTAAAAGTCTTGCTCACTTGGGGCCTCCATTTGCAAATATCCCATGAAGCAGCATGGTACTGTGAATACTAACGTGGCCTCTAGAGTCAGCCAGGCAACTTGGGCTGGAGACTCAACTTTTCTGCTTGGACGCCATGTGCTTTTGTGCATGTGAGCCCATCTCCTTGGGTCTTACCTGAGATGTGAGGTGGTAAATAACCGTAGTACCTTCCTCGTGGAGTGCTTGTGAGGATTAAAGGAATCGGTTTATGTGAAGAACCCATGTGGAGTGCTGGTTCTTGTATTTCCCACGGAGCAAATCTTCCTTCAGTTCTTCCTGACTTCTGTACACAGCAGTCCAGACTTCCTTGTACTCTTAAGTGTGACAGAGGCACAGTGTTCTTTCCTAAGTGTAGCAAACGTCAGCCACTGAACCACACTGTCCTCAGCATCCCCCTGGAAGCTCCATTCTGCCCACCCTCCTCCTCCTCCCCATGCTGGTCCTCTTGGCTCATGATGGATGCTGTTTCAGTGGCTGGTTGACTGTGGACTCTGCAACCTGAGCTTAGAAGGGGCACAGAGACCTACATCAGAGAAACAGCAGTCACCCCTGGGCACCTGTGGGTTCCTTGCTTGGACTATTTACAAGCTAAGGTCTAAGGCTTATTGTAATTTTTCACTTACTAAGGCACATTTTCCCCTTCTGCTTTTATTACGTGTACTCTTCATTTATTTTGGGGAGAGGAGGGCAGGTAATACATCCACACATTTCCAAACTCAAAATGTAGACAGATCAACATACTGAAATCTACATCTGCCCTCCCCTTACCCAGCTCCCTTCCCCGGAGGTCATCAGAGTTCACACTTTATCACATCCCTTTTCAGAGGTATTTTATACATATGAAAACACACACACACACACACACACACACACTACTGTC
>NW_011494732.1:1733340-1745526 GCF_000754665.1 Bison bison bison | reverse complement strand
CACACACACACACACATATATATATATATATATATATATATATCCCACACACACATTTCAAACAATGTTGCTTCCTTTTCCACCTATTAATAATAATATACCTTTTAATTTTTCCATATCAGTGCAGAAAGTTCTTTATTCAACTTTTCTAAAAACTATCACAGGGACTTCCCTGGTGGTCCAGTGGCTAAGACTCACCACTCCTAGTGCAGGGGACCCGGGTTTGATCCCTAATCAGGAAACTAGATCCCACATGCTGTAACTAAGAGTTTGCATGCCATAACCAAAAAATCCTGTATGCCACAACTAAGATCAAAGATCCCATGTGCTGAAACTAAGACCCATCACAATCAAATAAGTAAATATTTTAAAAATATCTTTGTTGTTCAATCGCAAAGTCATGTCTAGCTCTTTGTGACCCCATGGACTGCAGCACACCAGGCTTCCCTGTCCTTCACTATCTCCCAGAGTTTGTTCGAATTCATGTCCTTTGAATCAGTGATGCTATCTAACTATTTTATCCTCTGTCATTGCCTTTTCCTCCTGCCTTCAGTCTTTCCCAGCGTCAGGGTCTTTTCCAATGAGTCGGCTCTTCGCATCAGGTGTCCAGGGTACTGGAGCTTCAGCTTCAGCATCAGTCCTTCCAATGAATATTCAGGACTGATTTCCTTGAGGATTGACTGGTTTGATCTTGCAATCGAAGGGACTCTCAAGAGTCTTATCCAGCACCACAGTTCAAAAGCATCATTATGTTCCTTTTTTAAAAAGCATCACGTATTACAGCATATGGCATCATTTACCTGAACCAACACCCTATTATTAGCTGGCCTTGAGGTTCTACCACCTTTTCCCTGTAAATGTGACTTTGAATCACTTTGTCCAAACACCATCTTGAACATCTGTGATTGTATCGTGAAGTGAATTGCAGAAGTGAGCTAGCTAGGAAAACGGTAAAGGCATTTGCAAAGGTGATGAGTATTGACATGTTACATAGAGACTCTATTGATTTACACCACCGTCCACCCACACCCACACGTTGCTAACAAGCTCTTTGATCTCTTGATGCTTGCATTTTTTTCCCACATGAATGACTGGGCTAGCAAGTAGCCTGAGAGTAAAACTCTACCTGGGAATTGTGGTATGGATTTTTAGGGTGTCAGTTCACCCTGGTGACTCCTGGGAAGTTCTGGAGTGGCATTTGTGGCCCTGCCGTGTCTCTGGAGTATCTCCCCTGGGTGTGCAGTGGGTCTTCCATCTTGATAGCTACATTCATGATTTATGAATATGTGTGGTGTACAGCGGAGAAGGCAATGGCACCCCACTCCAGTACTCTTGCCTGGAAAACCCCATGGACGGAGGAGCCTGGTAGACTGCAGTCCATGGGGTCGCAAAGAGTCGGACACGACTGAGCGACTTCACTTTCACGTTTCACTTTCATGCATTGGAGAAGGAAATGGCAGCCCACTCCAGTGTTCTTGCCTGGAGAATCCCAGGGACGGGGGAGCCTGGTGGGCTGCCGTCTATGGGGTCTCACAGAGTCGGACACGACTGAAGCGACTTAGCAGCAGCAGCAGGGGTATACAGGGACTTCTCTGGTGGCTCAGGTGGTAAAGAATGCGCCTGCAGTGTGGGAGATCTGGGTTTGATCCCTGGGTTGGAAAGGTCCTCTGGAGAAAGGAATGGCTACCCACTCCAGTATTCTTGCCTGGAGAATTCCACGGACAGTGTACAGGCTGTACATGAGGTCTCTTCTCTTTTTTTCTCTTTGGCTGTGCTGGGTCTTTGTCGCAGCCCGCAGGCTCTTCATTGTGGTGTGTGGGCTTCTCTCTAGTTGCAGAGTGCCCAAGTTCAGTAGTTACAGCCCAAGGGCTTCTAATTGCAGCACACAGACTTAGCTGCCCCACAGCATGTGGGATCTTACTTCCCAGACCAGGGATCAAATCCATGTCCCCTGCATTACAAGACAGATCATTAATCACTGCCCCCACCCAGGGAGGTCCCTATATTAGGTCTCTTCTAAATTCTTAGCTAATCTGAGTTCTGTATTTTCCCCCAAGTCCCAGCCCCCACCCATTCTTCTCCAAAGGCCAAAGTGTTCTGTTTAAAACATAAATCGAATCATGCAGCCTCTTACTATTTCACCTTCCAGAGCTTCTCATCTCACCTGGAGAATCACATCCAGCTCTCATATCTCATTCAGTTCTTCACCATGAGCTCCAAGGCCCTGGAGGTGCTCTGGCCCCTGCCCACCTCTCTATCTTTTCCTTTATGTTTTTCTCGTTAGTCACAGTCTTCTTCCACCCTGGCTCCTATGGCCCCTGTCACTCATGAGTCAAGCTTGTTCCTGCCACAGGGCCTTTGCATCTGCTATTCCATCTTACTGGACTCTGCAAGACCAGATCGTTCAGCGTTTTAGGTCTTGGCTCAAGTATCTTATTCTCAGAGAGACCATCTATGATCACTCACATGCATTGCTGGTTTTCTCTTCTTTCTAGAACTCACCAGTATGAAATTACCCGTTTGTTTATGATCATCTCTCCCCTCAAGAAAGTAGACTCTGAAGGAAAGAAGAGACTTACCCATTCTTAGTGCTTAGATCAGTTCCTAGCACAGAGCAGGGACTGAAATCATCACTCAGTGAAGAAGCACATGAACGATCTTTGCAATAAATATCAAATGATCTTGCCTGTAGTTTATAGATGAAAAATAGGAGTCAGAGGGCCCTTGTGCTCAGAGTATGAGGTGTTTGCTGAATGACTTAATAACTACAGGATGCTAATTATGCTGTATTACATTAGAGAATGTTGACCCATTGTACAAATGAAGGAATAAGCTGAGAGAGTCTGTATGAGCTGGAAGAACCATGTCCTGGGAGCCGATGATGGGAGCCCCAAGGTTTTGCAAGAGACCTTCGAGGGGAAACCAAACCCCCCGTGCTCCAGGCTTCCTCCCCACTCTGAACACACTCTTCTAGTTCTCATCTTCTCTGTAGCTGTGAAAGGGAAAGTGACATCCTGTTCACCCACTAAGGGATTTATGAAACAATCTGTGTAATTATGCCAGCATTGTAGTAAGAACTCCTAGACTTACAGACATTTCCCTAAAATGTCATTCTCATTGGTGAGAGCTTAATGGCTTCACCCAAGCCTGAAATGTGCTAGTTATAAAGGAAATATTGGATTGGCCAAAAAGTTCATTTGGGTTTTTCCATAAGATGTTATAGAAAAACCTGAACAGACTTTTGGTCAACCCAATATAACACTGTTTCATCTTGATATCTCATGCTAGGCTGCCACGCAGGACTCAGAGACATACAGGAAGCAGAACTGTTTGGGCTGTGCCCTACAGTGCTTGGGAACTATGGAGGCTTCCAATCTTGCATTCTGATTACCTGTTAAACCCACACAGGAGGGAACCTTTGACACACATCAGCCTGATTGGAGGGTCTCAGAGTGAAGACCTGCGCTTTTGTATTTGTCTTTGTATTCAAGACTCAAATAATTATCCTGCCAGGCACTGGGAATATATATGAGGGACCATAGAACAGTTATGGACTCTGACCTCATACACCTCACTGTGCATTTGAAAAGATGGAAAATTGTTTAAATAAGCACACCAAGAAGTAATCTCTAGCAACACCAGGAAATGCTGTGAAGAAAAGGTATGTAGCATTTAAGAATTCATAATAAGACAGTGTGTTACTTAGCATACAGGTCAATTGCTTGTAAAAGGGACCTTGTTGAAGATGGTGTGAATTAAAGATGAAAGAAAACATTATCTTCCTGTTACAAAGGGGTTGGCAATGGTTTTGTGCCTCTGCTCTGCACTGCCATCAGAAACACAGGTTCCTTCCTAGTTGCTCAGCTACCACAAGCGGGCTGCCCTCACCCACATGATCCAAGATGGCACAGTAGCCTAGCCAAGGGGAAGATGACAAGGAGAGAGGGCCGTGGATGCCAAACCATGGAGAAGTGTTTCAGTTATTACCTGAGGAGCAATGAGAAGTCTTTAAAATATTTGAAGCAGCATGATGGCATGATCACATTTATGTAAACAATATTCCCGGTAAATGTATAAGAAACACATTAGGAGAGAGGGGTCCAAGAAGATATAAGCTTCCAGTTAGGAGCTTCCCTGGCAGCCCAATAGCTAAGACTCTGCGCTCCCAATGCAGGGGGCCCTGGTTCAATCCCTAGTCAGGGAACTAGATTTCAGTACCCACTGAAGGTGGCAGAGAAGAGAGAACTAGATCCCATATGCCACAACTAAACATCCTGCATACCACAACAAAGATTGAAGATCCTGAGTGCTGCAGTTAAGACCCGGGCCAGCCAAATAAATAAATGTGTATGTGTGTATGGGTGTGTGTATTTTAAAACCATGCAGTTAGACTGGAATACTGGACCAAAATAAGGATAAGGTGTCTGTTCTGCCTCCTCACCACTGTCTTCTTCCACATGTCTCTGAAAGACCAGAGACCTCAACCCACTGTCTCCTCTGCCACCGTCCATGTCTACTGGCACAAAGCATTCTGAAAAACAGCCAAAATCCCTGAGTTGGTCAATACACTTGATATTTTTGTTCAGGAGGAAAAAGAGTCTGGCAAAGAGGCAGTCACTTAGCAAAGAGAGATTATTCTAATAACCTTAAATTAGTCCTCTAGCCTTCTCCCTACCTTCTCTCCTCCAAGACATAGTGACAGCTTGTTCTGTAGGCTGCTCTCCACGCCTCTCCTGGGTAACCTAATAACTTTTTTCTTTCCATTTTCCACATCACATTAATTCTTCATAAGTGGTCCTTATTATTCCTTACGTGTTCCGTCTCAAGTGCAGTCTTTTCTCACCAGCGGTGTGTAAACTAGGCCAGCTAAATGGCAAAGACACCTCATCCATCATGCTTTTAATTTTCCACCTTGGGAGGAAGCACTGAGGCTTAAGTTAAGGATAAAAGCAAGTCACCTTAATACCTCACTGGCTCTTTGGCCAAGGATGTTACCCTCTCATTTCTGCACTGGGGTGAACAAAAGGAAGCTACTCTCTAGTAACCACGTGGATTACCATGTAGGTTTGTGTAGCTTTGGATAAAAGGGTCAACCGATAGAGCCTCCCCCCACCCCAGATCATGGATTTAGAAAGAAAGAAAGTGATTTATTTTTTTGTTTAAATGTTTCAGTTTGTGAGGCAGGTCCAGTCTGCAGAGGCATCAGGGGCCCAGACTCCTGCCAACTTGTTGCTCCAACTAAGTTGTCACTGTGGTGGACACAATCCAAGATGGCTCTTCACCATGGAAAATTCTGGCCCCTGGGGAGGGACCAAGGGAAGGTAGGGGGCCTGCCTCTTCTATTTAAAGGCATAATCCAGAAGTTGCACATGTCACTTCCATTCCCAATCCATGAACAGAATGTACATACGTGGTCATACCTAGCTGCAAGGGAAGCTGGAAAGTGTCATGTCTTATCCCAATTACTCATACACCATGCTAGAAGAGCAGAACAGAAGGAGGGGGGAGATAGTATTCTCTAACACTGTAGGAACTTGAAAACGTGCAGAGCAGGAATGTTGAAGGAAAACCAAGATGGAAGCAGGAGAAGGAAGAGTGGTCACTCTGACATAGAAGAATGTCCAGTAATCAGACATCAGAGCCAGTCTTTTTTAATTGAAGCGTCCTTGTTTTCTTATTTATTTACTTTTGGCAGTGCTGGGTCTTCGATGCTGTGTGTGGGCTCTATCTAGTTGTAGTGCTCAGGCTCCTCACGGTGATGGCTCCTCTTGTTGCAGAGCACAGGCTCAGTAGTTGTGGTAAATGGGCTTAGTTGCCCTGCAGAAATCTTCCCAGACCAGAGATCAAACCCATCTCCCCTGCATTGCCAGCTGAATTCTCAACCACTGGACTACCAAGGAAGTCCTCAGAGCCAAAGTCTTGGCATCCCCTGGAGCACAGGCTGGAGGAAGATCACCCAGCCAGGAAGCAGAGAGGTCAAGTGCAGACAGCAGACCTGGGCAGAGATTTCAAAAGCCTTCAAAGACGTGAGCAAGAACCAGGAGGGCACAGGAGAGCTGGTCAGCAATGCGCAGTGCTGAATGTTTCAAGCTGCCATAGCCTCAAGCAAGAACTTTTATTTGCTCCCTATAATAATGTCAGTGTGCATGCGTGTCAGTCACTCAGTCATGTCTAACTCTTTGCGACCCCATGGACTGTAGCCCACCAGGCTCCTCTGTCCATGGAATTCTCCAGTCAAGAATACTGGAGTGAGTAACCATTCCCTTCTCCAGGGGATCTTCCTGACCCAGGAATTGAACCCAAGTCTCCTGCATTGCAGGCAGATTCTTTGCCATCTGAGCCACCAGAGAAGCCCAATAATGAAAACAATCCTATAAAAATCATATACCCCTATTATCAGAGCAGCTGCTGTGTTACTGGCACTGTGCCATGTGTGTGATGTGCCGGAATCCTGGCTCAGGACCATCTTGGAAAATTTTCTCTTTAGGTCTCCGATTTCTTGTCTGTAGAATGGGGATATCATAAGATTGTTGCAGGGATGAATGACAATTTAATATTTAAACACTTAAAATTGTCTTGTTATATACTCACTGAATGTGTGTGCAATCGCTCAGTCATGTCCAACTCTCTGCAATCCCATGGACTGTAGCCCGCCAGGCTCTTCGTCCATGGGATTCTCTAGGCAAGAATACTGGAGGGGGTTGCCATTTCCTTCTCCAGGGGGTCTTCCCCACCCAGGAATCGAACCCATGTCTCCAGGGGCTTCTGCATTGGCAGGCAGATTTACCACAAAGCCACCTGAGAAACCCACTCACTTAATATTGCCTTAATAATAATTCTTATTTCCAGCCGCTTTGCCAAGAAGCTTGCTTCTTAAGAGGAGCTTCGGGCAACCTTGCAATCTCTAGCGGTCCCTCATGCCAACATAAAATTCAGGCAAAAACACTGCCTCACAGAGCACCAGGCTGGGCTCCCAGTGTTATATAGCAACTTCTCACCAGCCATCTATTTTACACACGGTAGGGTATATATGTCGATGCTACATTTGTAAAGCAGTTTTCCTCCAATTAAAATAAGACACTGCCTTGATTCCAAAACAGCTTCAAAGCCAGAACTCTGCCCCACAGTGCCACAAGCTCCCTACAACTGATGACTAGCCTATGATTCATCAACATAGAAATTCTGGTTCAGTCACTAGTGACCTCTGATTCTTCCAGTAACCCTGAGATACAGATGTTACAAGTGCTGTCTTACAGAAAAACAATGTAAGTTCAGTTGACAGGAAAAGATCTGCAATTTGAAATCAGTTCTGCCTGATTTTGCTGTGCAGCATTGGGGAAGACACATAACTTCTCTGAGCTTTAGTTCCCTAGCTCTACAATAGAGCCAGTATTTCCCACCTCATGAGGTTGGCCTCAAGGGCAAATGAGTTGATATGTGTCAAATGTTTGACCCATCCTGACAGCTGGTGTTGTTAAGAAAGCCAAGTTTTTGTGATTTTGGTAGGCAGCTTCTGACATGGTGGGCTTCCCAGATTGCTCAGTGGTAAAGAATCCACCTGTCCTATAGGAGATGCAAGAGACATGAGTTCGATTCCAGGGTTGGGAAGATCATGGGAGTAGGAAATGGCAACCCACTCCAGTATTCTTGCCTGGAAAATTCCATGGACAGAAGAGCCTGGGGGCTATAGTCCATGGGGTCACAAAGAGTCAGACACAACTGAAGCAACTTAGCACACACACACAGTAGCAGGTAACTCATACAGGACTCTTACAGATGCTCTAGGGTTGCTTGTATAATCTCATGGGATAAAAAGATGATACTGAGTAAGGATATATAAACGCACAACATAAAAGTTCCTTGTCTCTTTATGGAACTTTATAATTTGCAAATGCATTTCAATAGATATATTGAATTTGAGCATCACAGGAAAAGCTTGAGAGTTGGACAAAAGAATGAGTTTTATCTTTATGTTACAGGTAAAGAAACTGAGACCCAGAGGCATTAGAGGTAATTAATTCAAAAACCCCCATATATGGAATCTTTAAAAAGGGTACGAATGAACTTATCTACAAATATATGAATGAACTTATCTACAAATATGAACTTATCTACAAATAGAGTCATAGATGTAGAAAACAAACTTATGGTTACCAGAGGGTAAGCAGAGGAGGGATAAATTGGGGGAGACCTTGACTGACATATACACATTATATTTATATATAAAATAGATAACTAATAGGACCTCCTGTACAGCACAGGGAACTCTACATAATACCCTGTAATGGCCTATGTAGGAAAAGAATCTAAAAAAGAGTGGACTTACATTTATGTATAACTGATTCACTTTGCTTACACCCAAAACTAACACAACATTGTAAATCAACTATGCTCCAATAAAAATTAAAAAAAAAAATACACCTAGCCGGCTAAGAGGAGCAAATTATATTTTACCTTGGCACTAGTGGTAAACAGCCTGACTGCCAATGCAGGAGACATAAGAGACATGGGTTAGATCCCTGGGTTGGGAAGATCCCCTGGAGAAGGAAGTGGCAACCTACTCCAGTATTCTTGCCTGGAGTATCCCATGGACAGAGGAGCCTGGCGGGCTACAGTCCATAGGGAGTGTCACAAACAGTCAGACACAACTGAAGCAACTTAGCACACACACGCATGCACGCACGCACTGTGCTGCTTTTTTTTGTATCCTATGTTCTTTCCAAGGAGCTCATCACCTATTGGGAGCTTCCTGGTCACAAAGCCCAGAGCAAGTGTCTTTGGCTGTAGTTTGACTAACCTCTAAGACTTGGATGAAGGACAGGGATAGAATATAACCTGAATAGATAAACTTTAAAGCAATCATTAGCCATCTCTGATAGTTTAGATTCCCCACATCCTAGGTTTTCAGTGTAAGAAGGCTGAAAATGATGAGCAAGAACAGAGAAAATACAGAGGAAAAATGATTGACCTTCTGTGTACATATTTCTAACAACCTGTGTTGTCTGGGGGAGGTTTGCCTAAGAAAATTATTGACTTCTTGCACCTGAAGACATTGTTTCTTTATTCATTTTATTTACATGTGTTGGGTTAGTTCAACCATTTCCTGCAATGTTTTTCTTGCCCTTTATGGACAGCAACCATATCATGGAGGGAAATAATTGGGACTCTGTTTGCTTTTGCTTTTCCCAGTCTAGAGCATGTCAGGCTGACATGATTTCTGAGCATGAAAAGAATAAGGATGCTCTTTTTCCACCAGCTTCATCCCTATGGTCTAGTCACCCAGTGATTGAATATGTACCCATATTTCCAGCTATCCTGTGATGTCATGAAAATTATACAGCATGATGATTCAGGGCCCAGGCTCAGAAATAAGACTGCCCAGGTTCTGATTCTTACACTTCAGTGTAATAACTGAATATTGGCAATTTACTAAATGTCTCTACGTCTGTTTCCTCATCTGTAAAACAGGTCTGATAGTAACAGCATCTAATGCCTACAGTTGTTTGAGAATTCTACAAAAGAGATTATAAAAGTGCCTGGCAAACACCAAGCATTATAGATTTATTATTGGCATGATCACAGGACAGCAACTGGAAATGGAGAGGGGAGGGGGTATAGTACCAGATGGATGTGTCATTTTGAAGAGCAAATTCAGATCACTGACCCTCAGAAGACATCCAGACCCACTTCCAAACCTGCCTAGGACCACCCAAGCACGGCTGGTCTTCTGAGACCCACAGATCAGGGGATCATCGTGTCTCATCAAACGTGGTCTTTCAATTAATGAGAAAGGAAAAGCCAACCCAAACTGGATGAAGAAAAAAAGAACTGGAAAGCTAGGAGTAAACTTGAATTCCACACAAGGGAGTTTGGCTTTAAATTATGTCAATGGAAAATGGCTTCCACATTCAGATCTTTGATTTTTCTCTGTTTCCCTCCACTGGAGTCACTCTAGTGTTTCATGCTCATATCAGCCTCAATCTTATGACTTTCCCCAGTTCCAAGTCAACAGGGCAAAGGGATGCTCCCTTCCTGAGGCCACGGCCAAGTTCTGAGGTCCATTCTGCCATTTAGATTCTGAGATCTGACTCTCTAAGCCTAGGGTCGTGGGCTGCAGCCCTGGACCCCATCTGGACCACATGGACCAAGAGGCAGGGATGGGAAGAATCCTAAGTTAGAGGAAGGAGGAACCAGCATCCCTTACACAGCCCTTCTTGAGGACCACATGCAAAGACATCATGTCTGCTACCACCACTGTCCCTGAGTGTTCAGAAGAGTCTGATTTCGGGAGCAAATGATGTTGAGGATGTATTTACTAAACATCATGAGTGCTTCATTTACTTCCTCAAACATAGCTTAATAGTGTCATCTCACAGTCATAGAGAAGAGCAGTTCCCTCTCAGTAAGAGACCAAATGTGTTTTGTACAGCCCCTGAGTGATGAAGACCTTCAGTTTCATGGTTCATGAGAAGCAGAGGGTTTCAGTGTGAAGGAAGGGGCTGAAATGTATGCAACTGAAAAAATGAAAATAAACCATAGGTGGCGCCAAGGAGATGCCCTCTCTTGTTCCTTGCAACAGGTTTATTATTAATGCCAACACCCTGCTTTACAAAGAATTTTAGGTAATTTACAAAATTCCATCCAATGTGGGAAGCCAAAAGAAATTTCCAGGAAGTAACAATAGCAAGTATGTCTACTCTGCCCGCTCTGCATCCGTAATTATTTTAAGTACTTTACACCAGCTTCCCCGGTGTAAGTAGCTCACTGGTAAAGAATCCACCTGCAATGCAGGAGACGCAGGTTCCATCCCTGGGTAGGGAAGATCCCCTCGAGGAGGGCATGGCAGTCCCCAGGACAGAGGAGCCTGGTGGGCTACAGTCCATGGGGTCACAAAGAGTCAGACATGACTGAAGTGACTTAGCACAGATGCACACACATCCTACATATAGTCCTTTAAGCTTAACATCCCTATGATTATCTGTGGTTTGTGGATGAGGACACTGAAGTGCAGAGAGATTAAGAAACTCTCCAGGTTTACATAGCTGGTGAGCCAGGATTTCCAGCCAGGGCAAGTCTAGCACAGAGCCAAGGCCCTTAACCTCTCATGATAACCTGACAAGGAGAAGACGGAGGCAAGAATGTGAGGTCAAGGCAAGAGCAAAGTTGACTCACAAAGCGGATGCCATGAAACCCTGTCCCCTTGCTGGGGTGGACCAGGGACATGCCTTTTAGCCTTCCAGCAGCCCTCAGTCATCAGTGCTACCAGGTGAAAGGTTCAAAGTGCCTGTCTCTGAGGTAGACGGAAACAGTTGGTCAGGAGAAATGCATAGTAAAGGTAACACCAGAAAAAAATGGCTATGGTGGGTTATTTTGTGCAATACAGTTCAATGGTCAATTTCATTCATTCATTTAATGAATGCATTGAGCTATTTCTCTGTACCAGGCACCCATTGTTCCTGGGTGATTTGAGTGCACTGATTAGATTAAGATGCTTCTCTCATGTGACTTCTGATCCAGAGGGGAGAGAGGAAAGAGAAAGGGAGAGGGGACAAATGAGTATATGATATATTGGATGAAGACAAGTCTTCTGAGTGATGCTGAGTTATAGGAGGGTGTGCTGGGTGAGTCTGAGTCATCAGCCAAGTCCCATTTTGGAGCAAGTGATATCTACCACCAGAATGAAGTCCAAGGGGGGCCTCTTGGTTCTGCGAGGGAAAGCTGTTCCCAGTAGAGGGACAGCTAGCTGGATTTGGGAGCATGCTAGGTGTGTCCAGGGCCCAGCAGTGTGGCTGGAGAAGGATGCATGATGGAGGCACAATGGGGTCAAGGTCAGGGAGGAGAGAAAGGGACTGTTAACAGTGTGGTCAGTCCAGACAAGCAGATCAAGGGCTGAGGGGGCCCAATTCTTCTCTCTGCATCAAAAAGCAGATCCCAATGTGATTTTTCACGGTGCCTCTCTCACAAAGACAGATGTCAAAAGCCCTAATGAGCTCTCAGATGAAGAAAAAGAAAAAGTACTTTCACTGCCCACCCCACCCCACCCTGCAAACATATATATCTAAATTTCAGTAGAATGAAGAACAGGACAGAGATTTTCCTAATCAGCAAGCGAAGAGTGGAGGAAAGGGGGGCAGAAGGGAAAAATGAAAGTGCAGTTTATGTTTTCCATTTATACCATCAGCTTTT
>NW_011494732.1:1725167-1733240 GCF_000754665.1 Bison bison bison | reverse complement strand
CCATTTATACCATCAGCTTTTTATTAGCCAGGTGACATGGAGACAGAGCCCACGCTCAGCAGGGCTGGCGGAGAGAGTAGTAAAACCTGACAGGTAATTTGGTAAATCAAGACAGTCAGCAAACATCTGTTGGGGATGATAATATTCAAGGGGTTTCATTGTTTCAATGAAAACTTAGTTACGCTGGGCTTGAATTAATTTTTCATTGTCTCCAGTTAAACGAGCACTGCTTACACAGCTGCCTCAAATAGAACCTTGATTGCATTCCATCTTTTGCCAAAATCATGAAAGACCAAAAAAAAAAAAAAAAAAGTTAAATACAATCAAAGACCCCTGTCAGATGTATTGAAGTCATTTCTGCCCTCCAAGCCCCCTGGATTCTTTGTTTCTCTACCACATTCTCTCTTGATCAGTTCTGATGCTCTTTTATTATCAGGCTGTTAACATGAGAAGGGAGAGGGGAAATACAGAATAAACTCTGGCCATATTAGGCAAAAATGTGAAAAAGCATGCAACTTGGAGTGAATGCACCTGGGTTTTTTTTTTAATTGTGGAGCCCCTTGGCACCAAAGAGGAATGGGAAGGTAAAAACGCAAGGACTGAGAAATATACACCCATGGCACACACCCCACCGTTATCACACTGAGAAAAGATGAGAAAAGATGCAAGATGCATTTCTGACGTTTCACTGGAGCACAGCCATTTGGGATGTTCCCTCTGTTGTCAGTTTCCTTTGCAAGTAATTAACAACACTTGAGTGCATTCATGGGCCTTCACAAATCTTGTTTTGACATGAATGTCAGGAAAAACTCACTGATGAATGAGTCTTGAGTTAGACGTCATTCCAGAATCTTTTTTTTTCTTCTTCTTCTATTTCTATGCATTTGCTGCCCTAATGGATGTTCTGCTGATACCGGGAACAGAAACCAGACTACAGTGGCCAAATCAAATAGTTTGAGGGGTTTTGCCCTTTGAAACAGCATGAGGTTCAGAGGCTAGGACTAGGCTGGGGCTGGTGTAGTGGCTTCACAAAGCCATCAGGGACCCAGGCTCCTTTTCTCTTCTTGCTCTGCCCTCTCTGGCATGTGCCACCCTTCCTCATGTTCACAAGATGGCAGCAATACCTCCAGGCATCTTATTTATGTTCCAGGTGGGATGGAAGGGGTAAGATGTGTGGCAAAAGCAGCAGGTGAAGCCTGGCCAGGTCTGTCTGTTTTGATCAGAAAAACAACTTTCTTCTAAGCCCAGCCAGTAGCCATCAGCTTATATAGCTCACGGCTCAATAGGACCCAACCAGCCACCTCCAGCAGCAGGGAAAACCGAAGAGGTGAAAATTCTTACTTTGGGCTCATCACACACTGAACAAACAGGTTCTGCTAGTAAGTTAGAGGGAAAGAATGGATGTTGGTACACAACCGACAGTGGCTACTCCAGAATTGAAGGAAGGACATCCTTTCTGTATGCTTTTGGGTATACTTGTGTGAAGGTGTAATGGCTGGAGTTGACTTGAAAGTCTGCCAGGAAAGCCTGAAAACAAAGGCCAGTGTTCTGAGGATGGTAGAACAGAAATTTGGAGACTGTGTCTTTACTGATATTTCTGAGTCACTAGATCTGCTGCTGCTAAGTCGCTTCAGTTGTGTCCAACTCAGTGTGACCCCATAGATGCATCCCACAAGGCTCCCCCATCCCTGGGATTCTCCAGGCAAGAACACTGGAGTGGCTTGCCATTTCCTTCTCCAATGCATGAAAGTGAAAAGTGAAAGTGAAGTCGCTCAGTCATGTCCAACTCTTCGCAACCCCATGGACTGCAGCCTACCAGGCTCCAGGCAAGAATACTGGAGTGGGGCAGCCCTGAACCCACCCCCTTTCACTCTTCCTCTTTGGTGAAGTGATACATTTCACATCATCTAATTCTGATTTCCCTTAGGGTGGACTGCTTGGATCTCCTTGCAGTCCAAGGGACTCTCAAGAGTCTTCTCCAACACCACAGTTCAAAAGCATCAATTCTTCGGCGCTCAGCTTTCTTCACAGTCCAACTCTCACATCCATACATGACCACTGGAAAAACCATAGCCTTGACTAGATGGACCTTTGTTGGCAAAGTAATGTCTCTGCTTTTGAATATGCTATCTAGGTTGGTCATAACCTTCCTTCCAAGGAGTAAGCGTCTTTTAATTTCATGGCTGCAGTCACCATCCGCAGTGATTTTGGAGCCCAAAAAAATAAAGTCTTACACTGTTTCCCCATCTATTTGCCATGAAGTGATGGGACCAGATGCCATGATCTTCGTTTTCTGAATGTTGAGCTTTAAGCCAACTTTTTCACTCTCCTCTTTCACTGCATCAAGAGGCTTTTTAGTTCCACTTCACTTTCTGCCATAAGGGTGGTGTCGTCTGCATATTTGAGGTTATTGATATTTCTCCCAGCAATCTTAATTCCAGCTTGTGCTTCTTCCAGCCCAGCGTTTCTCATGATGTACTCTGTATAGAAGTTAAATAAGCAGGGTGACAATATGCAATATACAACCAGTCCATCTTAAGGGAGATCAGTTCTGAATGTTCTTTGGAAGGACTGATGTTGAAGCTGAAACTCCAATACTTTGGCCACCTCATGCAAAGAGTTGACTCATTGGAAAAGATCCTGATGCTGGGAAGGATTGGGGTTCAGAGAAGGGGACGACAGAGGATGAGATGGCTGGATGGCATCACCGACTCAACAGACATGAGTTTGGGTAAACTCCTGGAGTTGGTGACGGGCAGGGAGGCCTGGCGTGCTGTGATTCATGGGGTCACAAAAAGTCGGACACGGCTGAGCGACTGAACTGAATTGAACTGAATTCAGTCTGAGTTAGAATTTCCAGAACATTCAGTCAAAGTATTGGAACTGACACAGTCTTCCATCTTCCTCTGGGAAGCCTATATACCCTCTTATATACAGGAGAGTGGGTTTGTTTTTTTTTTTTTAGTAATTTTAAAAAATTGTGGTAAAATAAATATAACATAAAATTTACCATTTTACTATTTAAAAATTTGTAATATTTGTTTGGCTGCGCTGGGTATTAGTTGTGGCATGTGGGGTCTTCATCTTTGTGTGGCACGCTGGATCTTTTGTTGCCATGTGTGAACTTTTGGTTGTGCCTCGTGGAATCTAGTTCCCTGACCATGGATTGAACCTGGGCCCCCCAGACTGGCAGCACAGTCTTAGCCCCTGGACCACCAGGGAAGTCCCTTAACCATGTGTAAGTGCACAGTTCTGTGGCATTAGGTGCATTCCCGTTGATGTATAGCCATCCCCACTATTCACCTCCAGAAATCTCTCATCATCCCAAACTGAACCTCTGTGCCCACTGAACAACCCTCCACCTTTCTCCCTCAGCTCCTGACAACCACCATTCTGCTTTCTGTAAATTTTAGCCCTAGTTGCCTTGTATAAGTAAGACTGGACAGTATTTGTCTTTTCAACACATGCAGGTGGTAGGAAAACCCAACTGAAATATGTTTAAGAATTGTTTTCAAGAAATATATTGACTCACGAAATCACAAAATCCTTGGGAAAGCTGGTTTGAAGCATGACTGAATACAGCAGTCACAGCTGTGTCTTAGGGATGTGCCTTCCCTTCCTACAGTAGCTCTCTTGCCTCCTGTGCAGACGCCATTCAGAAGCAGATTCTCCTCTCCTGGTGCCTAGTTCGGTACAAATTAGGTGAAGAGGAAGTTATGGTCTTCTCAGTTGATTCCATAAAAATCCCAGAGTCGAGACTTATTGGCCCTGACGTAGTCACGTGTTTATCCCTGAACCAATTGTGTACATTTTGCTGGCCCCTGATTGGTCTGAACCTGGGTCACATGACCCCTTGTAACTTCTACTATCCTCTGGTTGGCCAGGCCTAGACCTACATGACTGGTTCTTTTTTTTTTTAATTGGGCAGGCAATTGCTTTACAATGTTCTGTTAGTTTCCCTGTACAAGGAAGTGAATCAGCTATATTTATACATATAGCCCCTTCCTCTTAGACTTCCCTCCCACCGCCCCCCCCCCACCCTGATCCCTCCCGCTCTAGATCATCACGGAGCATGGAGCTGAGTTCCCTGATCTATACAGCAGCTTCCCACTAGCTATCTATTTTACACATAGTGTATATATGTCAATCCTAACCTCCCAGTTCATCCCACCCTCTCCTCCCTCCCCCTCTCCATGTCTGCATGCCCATTCTCTATATCTGTGTCCTTATTCCTGCCCTGAAAATAGGTTCATGGGTACCATTTTTCTAGATTCCACATACATGTGTTAATATACAGTATTCTCTTTCTGACTTCATAACCTAAATGTCCATTGACAGACAAATGGTTAAAGAAGATATGTGTGTATATATATACAGTGGAATATTACTCAGCCGTAAAAAGGAGCAAAATTGGGTTATTCATAGAGGTGTGGATGGACCTAGAGTCGTACACAGTGAAGTAAGTCAGAAAGAGAAAAACATGCCCAGTTCCTGATTGGGTGTTGACTTAGTCCCACTGTAGACATCTAGGCTAAGAGGGATGGAGATATGACCCCATGGTAAAGCCCCTCATCCCCAAAGAGGAATGAAAAGGCTTCCCTAAGGAAAACTGAGTCCTGTTATTGGGGAAAGAATATGTGCTAGACAGGCAGGCTCAACAGATACCCTCCCCAAAGGTGCTTTCACCATAATGTAGGAGGTAGCCCCTGTGTTCCAGTGGGGGTCAGAGGCTCCCCACCCCTGAGCTCTTACACAGCACTGCCACTTCCTCATTCCTGGTTTACCTGACTCTAGACAGGTCTATTTGCCCCTTCCAATGTACACGCTTCCTTATTCACCTTTGTATTTCCCAAAGCGTTGCACGCCTACATGGTGCTAATCAGCGCTTACTCATTTTGAGAACTTCCCTGGCGCTCCAGTGGTTAAGACTTCACCTTCCTGTGCACGGGGTGTGAGTTTGATTCCCTTGTCGAGAGCTAAGGTTTCACATGCCTCTCCGCCAAAAATCCAAAACATGAAACAGAGGAAATGTTGTAACTGATTCCATAAGACTTTTAAAATGGTCTATGGTCTATATCAAAAAATCTTTTTTAAAAATACTGATTTTGATTCACCCTAATGGTAATATGTGGAGATTCACTTTTACAATAATAGCTATTGAGTCTTGACTGCCTACCATAGCCTGAGTACTGGAGAGGGGTCACTTCACCCCTCACATTTAATCTCTGCAACAGGGAAAAACTATTAATTTGCAGATAAGGAAGCTGAGGCTGAAACAAGTCAAGAAGACTTTGCTCATAGTTCATTGTTACCTGGTAACAGAACAGAGTCTCCCGCCCAGATCTGACTGATAATGTCATTCTGCTCTTCTGGACAGATCTTAGATTCTCCCTTGCCAGGGGCCCCTTCATGAGGGCAGGTGAGAACCTTCATTCCAGAAAATTGGCAGAGCTTCCACGTAGAAAGTTTCCATGTATCTTTCCACAAGGTCCAGATCAATGGACTCAGGGGAGTCCAAGTAACAGCAACAAATAAAACCCATCAAGCTCTCCTGAGTCTTTTGGTACTGAATTCTCAGCCCTCATAGAGGAAAGGCCTGGATCTGTATCACTGGGTTTGGCCAGCTCAGGTAAAGACACAATCTTCAGACATCATTAGCATCCCTTATTATTTTAAGCCCAGCCTCCCCACACATTTTCAGAATGTGAATTTTCCCTGCAATGCTTGTACTTGTGCCCCCTTTCCTAAGGGGTCAGTAGATGAATAAGAGCAACTTGTGGTCAAATAAACACGAAGTTTCTCTCCAAACTTTCTCATCATTGATGCCTTCCTTTAAGTACACACTTTGCCCTTTTGTGGAGCATGGATCACCCAATACTTCTTTGAATTTTCCTGGCAGCAGGATTATGGAATAATGACTCTGACCAGCTTTTACACTGTTATAAGATAAACCCCTCTACAAATGGTAAAATCGTAATTCTCTTGGAAATGTAAAATGAGCACATGTCAAAAGTTTTAGCCCACCAGCAATTAATAAGGGAAACCGGGAAATATTATAACCATTCAAAGAAACGTTTATAAAGTGGAGACATCTATAGGCCATGAAATAAATTTATGAGGAGATGAAAAACTGCCTTTTCTCACCTGGCTGGGGGGAGAGAAATCAATTTTCCCTCCATTGGACACACTTTATTTATATGTCTATTGAAGAGAATTATTCACATTGCTGCTTGCCAGCATGCTTAGTTGCTTCAGTTATGTCGACGCTTTGTGACCCTATGGACTGTAGCTCACCAGCCTCTTCTGTGCATGAGATTCTCCAGGTAAGAGTACTGGACTGGGTTGACATGCCCTCCTCCAGGGGATCTTCCCGACCCAGGGATCGAATCTGTGTCTCTTATGTCTCCTGCTTGGGCAGGCGGGTTCTTTACCATTAATGCCACCTGGGAAGGTCATTTACATTGCTACCATCTATCGATAGTTTACAGAATTGTAGAATAGATCGAAGATGGTGAAAAACACAAACACCATAGGATTAGGTAATGGGAAGGCTGAGTTGTAAACAAAGCACTGAGCACCTTCGATGGAAGTATTTTGGTCTGTTTCAGTCTTTTGCAATATTTTCCTACGATCTGTGGCCAACAAAGTATCAGAGCTGAAATCATCTGCCTCTCTCGACGTCACATGCCCCTGTGGGTAATTTGCAGTGGAGAATATCCCTGCAGTATGAGCTGTGTCCCCTTGTCTGCGAGTGTGGGGTTAAAGCCCTCTCTACAGAAGCCTTTGAAATTAATTGGGACAGAGAAGTGCTCACCATTGAATGAGGAGAGAGGGGTCATATCTGCAGTGAATGGTTCTGTGTCCTTGGTTAATTAAAGTAGCCCATCAGTGGGCAAGTCCTCCCTGTTCAGTGGTTCCTGTCTTTGAGCCCTTTCCCCCTGACACAAGACTTGCCTTTGCATCAGTAAGTTGAGCTGACTAACAAGTGGCACTCCCGTAGTCACAGTATATCAATAATGATAGCAGACATGTTTGTATGCTTTCTATTTGTGGGAGATTTTGCCCAGCAAGTTGCATCTCTTAACTGGCTCACTGGATTCTCTACAGTTAACCCTGGCTCACACACAGGGATACTGAAACTTCAAGAGCTTAAGTAGATGCCTGGGACAGCACCACTGTTGGGCTGCAGAGCTTTGAAGGCAGGTCATCAGACTCCTGGACTGAAGCTTTTGTTGTTGATGATGATAATGATGGTGAAATAGAGTTTATATTGTGCTTAGAAAAAGGAGAAGAGAGCAACAGGATGAGATGTTTGGACAGCAGAAATGGTATGGACCTAACAGAAGCAGAAGATATTAAGAAGAGGTTGCAAGAATACACAGAAAAACTCTACAAAAAAGATCTTCATGACCCAGATAATCATGATGGTGTGATTACTGACCTAGAGCCAGACATCCTGGAATGTGAAGTCAAGTGGGCCTTAGGAAGCATCAGTATGAACAAAGCTAATGGAGGTGATGGCATTCCAGTTGAGCTATTTCAAATCCTGAAAGATGATGCTGTGAAAGTGCTGCACTCAATATGCCAGCAAATTTGGAAAACTCAGCAGTGGCCACAGGACTGGAAAAGGTCAGTTTTCATTCCAGTCCCAAAGAAAGGCAATGCCAAAGAATGCTCAAACTACCACACAATTGCACTCATCTCACATGCTAGCAAAGTAATGCTCAAAATTCTCCAAGCCAGGCTTCAGCAATACGTGAACTGTGAACTTCCAGATGTTCAAGGCAGAGGAACCAGAGATCAAATTGCCAACATCCGCTGGATCATCAAAAAAGCGAGAGAGTTCCAGAAAAACATCTATTTCTGCTTTATTGACTATGCCAAAGCCTTTGAGTGTGTGGATCACAATAAACTGTGGACAATTCTGAAAGAGATGGGAATACCAGACCACCTGACCTGCCTCTTGAGAAACCTGTATGCAGGTCAGGAAGCAACAGTTAGAACTGGACATGGACCAACAGACTGGTTCCAAATAGGAAAAGGAGTATGTCAAGGATATATATTGTCACTCTG
>NW_011494732.1:1696160-1725067 GCF_000754665.1 Bison bison bison | reverse complement strand
CTGGAAGAAGCACAAGCTGGAATCAAGATTGCCAGGAGAGATATCAATAACCTCAGATATGCAGATGATACCACCTTTATGGCAGAAAGCAAAGAGGAACTAAAGAGCCTCTTTATGAAAGTGAAAGTGGAGAGTGAAAAAGTTGGCTTAAAGCTCAACATTCAGAAAACGAAGATCATGGCATCTGGTCCCATCACTTCATGGGAAATAGATGGGGAAACAGTGGAAACAGTGGCTGACTTTATTTTTCTGGGCTCCAAAATCACTGCAGAGGGTGATTGCAGCCATGAAATTAAAAGACACTTATTCCTTGGAAGGAAAGTTATAATCCACCTAGGCAGCATATTAAAAAGCAGAGACAACACTTTGCCAACAAAGGTCCATCACGTCAAGGCTATGGTTTTTCCAGTGGTCATGTATGGATGTGAGAGTTGGACTGTGAAGAAAGCTGAGCACTGAAGAATTGATGCTTTTAAACTGTGGTGTTGGAGAAGACTCTTGAGAGTCCCTTGGACTGCCAGGAGATCCAACCAGTCCATCCTAAAGGAGATCAGTCCTAGGTGTTCATTGGAAGGACTGATGTTGCAGCTGAAACTCCAATACTTTGGCCACGTGATGCGAAGAGTTGACTCATTGGAAAAGACCCTGGTGCTGGGAAATACTGAGGGCAGGAGGAGAGGGAACGACAGAGGATGAGATGGCTGGATGGAATCACCGACTCGATGGACATGGGTTTGGGTGCACTCCAGGAGTTGGTGATGGACAAGGAGGCCTGGCGTGCTGCGGTTCATGGGGCCGCAAAGAGTCGGACACAACTGAGCAACTGAACTGAACTGAGTTGATGGACTTGAATTTGAGCACACTCCCAGAGACAGTGAAGGAGAGGGAAGCTTGGCAAGCTGCAGTCCATGGGGTCACAAAGAGTCAGACATGATTGAGCAACTGAACAACAACAACAAGAAAATGCTACTCAGAACACTTTAAAGAGGCTTTAAAAATTCACCTCTGTCTTGACTTCTGTTTCTCATACAAATTTTTTCTGCTGCTAACAAGCTTTTTAAAAAATTCTTTTTCATTATGGTTTATTACAGGATATTGAATGTAATTCCTGGTGCTATACAGTAGGACCTTATTGTTTATATATTCTATGTGTGTGTGTATGTGTGTATGTGTGTATGTGTGTGTGTGTGTGTGTATAAATGATAGCTTGCACCTGCTAGTCCCAACCTCCTAATCCGTCCCTCCCCCAGCCTGCCCTGCCTCTTGGCAACCACAGGTCTGTTCTCAATGTCTGTGAGTCTGTTTTTGCTTCATAGATAAGTTCATTTGTATGGTGTTTTAGATTTCACACATACTCAGATGATAAAGAATCTGTCTGCAATGTGGGAGACCTGGGTTCAATCCCTGGGTTGGGAAGATCCCCTGGAGGAGGGCGTGGCAACCCACTCCAGTATTGTGGCCTAGAGAATCCCATGGACAGAGGAGCCTGGTGCTACAGTCCATGGGGTTGCAAACAGTTACACATGACTGAGTGACTAAGCACCGTACAGCAAGTGATATCGTATGGTATTTGTCTTTCTGATTTACTTCACTTAGTATGCGAGTCTCCAGGTCCATCCATGTTGCTGCAAATGGCATTATTTAATTCTTTTTATGGCTGAGTAGTATTCCGTTCCACATTTTTTTTTAATCCATCCATTTCAGTGTACATTAAGGCTGTTTCTTTTTCTCACCTATTGTAAACAGTGCTGCTATGAACATAAGGCTACATGTATCTTTTTTAGTTAGTTTTGTCTGAATGTCTGCTCAGGAGTGGGATTGCTGGATCACATGGCAAGTCTATTTTTAGTTTTTAAGGAATTTTCATGCTGTTCTATATAGTGGCTGTACCAATTTACATTCCCACCAACAGTGTTGAAAGATTCCCTTTTCTCCACACCCTCTTCAGAATTTATTGTTTTTGATGATGGGACATTCTAACCACTGTGAAGTTGTACCTCATTGTAGTTTTGATTTGCATTTCTCTAATAATTAGCAATGTTGAACATTTTTTCATGTATCTACTGGCCATCTGTTTTCACACAATTCTTATTGAGATATAATTTACCTGCCATAAAATTCAGCCTTTTAAAATTGTAAAATCTTTTAGTATACAGCAGATTTGTACAAGCCTCACTGCTATGTCGTTCTAGAACATTGTCTTCACCCCAGAAGGAAATGCCACACCTCTCAGCAGTCACTCAGTTTTCCCTTCTCCCTCCCCCCACTCCCTGATAACCACTAATCTTCATTCTGTTTCTATGGGTTTGCCTGTTCTGGACATGTCATATAAATGGAATCATACAACATGGGGCCTTTGGCGTCTGGCTTCCTTCACTTGATTTGATGTTTTGAAGGTTGTTGCACGTGTCGGTGATTCATTCCTTTTCATTGCTGAGTGCTATTCCATTGTATGGATGGACCACAGGCACCTGGGCGCTCTTCCCCCGCAGCCTTATTGATGTATAATTGACAAAATTGTATATTTAAAGTATGCAATGTGATGACTTTACATGCATATACATTGTTAAGTGATTACCATAATTAAGTTACACAGTCATCTATTCACAGCTTCCTCTTTTTTGGTGAAAATGCTTAAGATCTACTGTCTTAACAGAGCTCAAGTCTACATGGTATTATTAACTACAGTCAGCATGCTGGACATTAGATCCTCAGAACTTCTCCATCTTAATAACTGGAAGTTTGTGCCCTT
Organism: Bison bison bison; assembly: GCF_000754665.1. Classification (NCBI taxonomy): domain Eukaryota; kingdom Metazoa; phylum Chordata; class Mammalia; order Artiodactyla; family Bovidae; genus Bison; species Bison bison. The sequence goes on along the minus strand of NW_011494732.1, from coordinate 1,722,315 downwards.
GGACTAGTGTCTCATCCCCACACACCGCCAACAGCACCTGACAACCACCATTCTACTCTCCAGAGTTCAACATTTTTTTAAGATTTTTATACAGAAGTGATGTCAGAAGTTAGATGTCTTTATCTGGTTTATTTCATTTAGCGCAGTACCCTCCGGTTTCATCCATGTTGTTGCAAATGGCAGAATCTCCTCCTTTTCGTGACCGAATAATATTCCACTGTGTAGATGGACCGCGTTTTCTTTCCCCCTTCATCAGCAGGGACCTGTGCTCATTTTATATTATTTACTTATTTGACCATGCCACATCTTAGTTGCTGCATGCGGGATCTTTTTTTCTAGTTGTGGTGTGCAGGATCTTCAGTTGTGGGATGGGAACTCTTTGTTGCAGCACGTGACATTGAGTTCCCTGGCCAGGGATTGAACTCGGGCCCCCTTCACTGAGAGTGTGGAGTCTTAGCCCCAGGAGCACCAGGGAAGTCCCGGGACCTGTGCTGTTAATCCCATCTTTTATTATCTCTTGTCACTGTTGGGAGAAAGATTTGGAAAGTTAAGAGTAGGGGACGCACCACCGTATATACTCGGAGGCTGCAGTCCTGGCTCAAGCGGGAAGGGGAGACCCTGGGAGGCTGAAAGGCACACCTTCCCTGAGCCAGGGTGGAACTTGTTGCCCAGGCATCTTTGGAGCCCAATCTGTGCTCCCATGAAATAGCAAAGCACTGAGCCCTGGGTTGAGCGTCTGTTCCCAAGCCTAGGAAGCATTCCTCTTGTAAACTAATTGGCCCATAAAGGGATTGAATAGCGCCTCTGGGCACTGGCATACTCTGCGCTTATTAACTCCCCTCTCCCTTTGGCCTTGGCCTCCTGAAGTGGCTATTGATCTTTTACAAGTTTTATGATCTTATCTTGGGGTCACAAGAGAGCTATTACCTTTAACTCCCCTCCAGGGCAAGAGATGAGCCGTCATTACTTCCCACTACCGGGGGTCACTTTTAGTCCTACCCCCCTGCCACGCACCTTATTAGACGCCTGGAAATACCACCTTCCTCCTTGCTGACCCCGGATGACTCTACAGTGACTCCGAGACACCCAGGGCAGAGTTTCCTAAGCACCATTCATGATTTTTGCCCTATCCGCAGAACCTTCATATTATTATTAGTCAGTCAGTATTTTAAATGAAAGCCAACTCATCTTTTCTTCTGAAATACACTGATTTCAAGAGGAAACTGGTTGTTATTCCTGAATACGAAAAACCCAGTATCAGTTGCCGTAAATAGGAGGCAGACATAAAAATAAATGCAATTAAATTCTTGGCCTGGGGCAGACTCCACTCCAGTGGAGACTTGTGATCCTAAAAGGCTCCCCTCCTCCTCTCTGAGGGCCCCAAGAGAGCTTTCATCTTAATCTTTCTCTTTGGTAGGAACAGAAGGATGCATTTGAAATGAGAATGTAGGTCATGCCTTGAAGCCAGGCAAGCTGTATGCCTCCCACCTCCCCACCCTAGAGACTCCACTTAAAATCATCTTGAGTGCTAACTGCTATGTGGGTACCTCTCTATGGGGAATGCTGGGCTATCGGAGGGTAGTTTTGGTATCAGAAGTGGGGTCCGGCTGATCTCCACTCAAAAGCCAATAAAGAGGCTATTGCTTTATTTTGGATGCCGGCAACTAAGCGGGGAGAACTCCTGTCCAAAGGCTGACTCCCCCACCACTGACAATCAGTGGGCAAGAGCTTTTCATTTTGTTATGTTTGGGGCTGTGCTGTGGAGCTTGTGAAATGTTAGTTCCCAGACTAGGGTTTGAATCCCAGCCCACAACAGTGAAAGCATGGAGTCTTAAGCACTGAACCACCAGTGAAGTTTCCAAGAGTTTTTATAGATGGAGGGAGGGGGCTACATGCAAAAACAGCACAGTCAGCTCCGACAGTCATCTTGAAATTGGTCACACGTGGTCTGACCAGTGTCATCTTGATTGTTTTAAGTACAGTTAATCATCAGTTCCAGCATTAGTTTGTTCCCATTTTCTTGAGGCCGGTTCTCAGAATTGTGGCAGCTTATGTCATGGCTACAGTCTGGTCATCATGTAGTTAACTTCTTCCATCTGGTGAGGGTTTCAGTATCTACAAGGCAGCTCACAGGATATGGCTCAGAATATTATCTCTAGCCCTTAAGGAGGCACTAAAGGCCCTGGAGTTTGCTTTATCACTAAACGGTTATTATTTAGTCTTGTTTAACGCTTTCCTTTGCCTCTGCATTTTTCATTTCTCTGATTAAATTTATTCTTTGCTAAAGTTTTTCCAGAGACAAAAGGCAGGCAGAGGACACGGGGGGCAAGGACCGACCATAGGGTCGTGCTTCATTGCCCTGTGATTCAAGGCCTCATCCAAAGGTCACTGCCAATCTTTTCCTTCCCCCTTAACCAGCCCTCCTTCACCTCCATCCAGGCTCCTTGGATGCCCCATCATAACTTGACTGTTCCTGGTTCCCTCTCCAGTAACACCCATCCAGTCATTCCTACCTTGAAAGCCTACTTCCTGTCTGATGATTGTCTGATGCAAGTTATTTCTCAGATATTGATAGATCTTTTCTTCCTATTAATTTTGCCTATGGCTGGGAAAGTTTAAGGTTGTGTACTTAGGTTTTGTTTTGTTTTTTAATAATTAAGACGATTATAACCTGGTGCTCTGTGACAACCTACAAGGGTTAGCAACTGTTATTGTTATTCAGTCACTAAGCTGTGTCCAACTCTGTGACCCCTTGGATGGTAGCCCACCAGGCTCCTCTGTCCATGGGATTTCCCAGGCAAGAATACTGGCGTGGGTTGCCATGTCCTTCTCCAGGGGATCTTCCCAACTCAGAGATTGAACCCAAGTCTCCTGTGTATCCTGCATTGGCAGGAGGATTCTTTACCACTGAGCCACCAGGGAAACCCACGACTTAGAGACGAAACAACAAAAAAGAAGTTTAAAATAAACACATTACACTAGAAATCTAGATTCCTGAAGCCTCTTGCAAGGGACAGAGGTCATTCCACATAGCAGTGACGGTGTGGGACTAAGAAGCAGCTGGGTATGACTGTTTACCTAGCAACAGTCCGCATCACCCGCCTCCAGGGGACCTATACTCCCCACTCACTTGCCTGCTTACTCTTGGTCATGTGATTTACCCTGCCCACAGAAGCATGTAGATTTTTAGTTTGACTCTATTGATACTATGGGCAGGATAATCCTTTGTTGTGGGGGCTATCCTGTGCATCGTAGGGTTTTTAGCATCATCTTTGGCCTCTACCCACTCGATGCCAATAGCGCTTCCCCAAAAATGTCTCCAGGCATTACCAAGTGTCCCCAGGGGTGAGGGACAAAATAACCTCTGTTTAAGAACCACTGCTGCTGCTGCTGCTGCTGCTAAGTCACTTCAGTCGTGTCCGACTCTGTGTGACCCCATAGACGGCAGCACACCAGGCTCCCCCATCCCTGGGGTTCTCCAGGCAAGAACACTGGAGTGGCTTGCCATTTCCTTTTCCAAAGCATGAAAGTGAAAAGTGAAAGTGAAGTCGCTCAGTCGTATCTGACTCTTCACGACCCCATGGACTGTAGCCCACCAGGCTCCTCCATCCATGGGATTCTTCAGGCAAGAGTACTGGAGTGGGGTGCCATTGCCTGTACCCCTAAACCCTCCTACCCTCCAGAGGTTGAGGATACCATGAAGAAGTAAAGGGAAAGCAAAATTTTTAAGTTTTTATTGGAGTATGGTTCTCCACAATGTCTAGTCTCTGTTGTACAGCAAAGTGAATCAGCTATACATATACATATGTCCCCTCTTTTTTGGATTTCTCCCCACTTAGAAGAAATCGGTAGAATTCCCTGAGCTGTATAGTAGATTCTCGTTGTATGTGTTCAGTTGCTCAATTGTATCCAACTCTTTGTGGCCCCATGGACTGCCCACAAGGTTCCCCTGTCCATAGCATCTTCCAAGCAAGAGTACTGTGGAGTGGGTTGCCATACCCTCCTCCAGAGGATCTTTCCGGCCCAGGGATCAAACCCTCGTCTCTTTCATCTTCTGGGTTAACAGGTGGATTTGTTAACCACTAGCACCACCTGGGAAGCCTAGATTCTCATTAGTTGTCAATTTTATACATAGTATCAAGAGTGTATATGCTGCTGCTGCTAAGTTGCTTCAGTCGTGTCTGACTCTGTGCGACCCCATAGACAGCAGCCCACCAGGCTCCGCCATCCCTGGGATTCTCCAGGAAAGAACACTGGAGTGGGTTGCCATTTCCTTCTCCAATGCATGAAAGTGAAAAGTGAAAGTGAAGTCACTCAGTTGTGTCTGACTCTTCATGACCCCATGGACTGCAGCCTACCAGGCTCCTCCATCCATGGGATTTTCTAGGCAAGAGTACTGGAGTGGGTTGCCATTGCCTTCTCCAAGAGTGTATATATGTCCATCCTAATCTCTCAAATCCTACCACCCAAAGGGGGTCAAATTAATGGGAGGAATACTGGGGCTCTGGATGTTGGGGAGACCTTTGCACTGGTTTGAGGAGGCAGATATAAAGCCATTGCAGTGATGCGGTGTGTACATGGAGCTGGCACAGATGGGGTGCTCAGACTGGATAACAGCGCTGTCGGAGTACTCATTCCAGGATTTTTTTCCTCTTTCTTTTCAAACTACACATTCACAAAAGAAATGTTTAATTTGCAAATCACAGTGAGCTCCCAAACCCAGCCAGCCCTTGAACAAGCATACAGCATATGTCAGCCATGAGGACTCTTGCAGACTTCTGCTGCCCTCACTGAGAGAGGAAACACTCTTTATGGCATTTGCAAGGGGCTCTTTGCATCAGTGGGTTTAGCAATATTTCATAGCTCACTTTGACTTTCCTTTGAAGAGGATGGATTCTCAGCCCAGCAGTTGGTGGGGGAGGTGGGGGGACCTGGCTCCTTCAATCTGAACTTCTTTCCCAGTCTTTAAAATGCAAAGTTCGCCATTATAATGACCAGCCAGGATATTAGGCAACATTTGAGGCCCAGCTGGAGTGTATTTCAGAGCCAGGCAGCTGATGTCAATTTTCCCGAATTCTCATCTTCTCTTTCGACTGCATTAGCTTGAGGGGGCTCCAGTTCAGGGCAATCGAGTGGTGCCAAGTCATAAAGGAACCAAGTTATGAGGAAATGGGGAAAGCAGATGTTTTATTCACGTTCCCTGAAGAGATGAATTAGGGGGTGATGTATAGCTGATGGTTTTGTGCCACTGAGAAAGGTGGAGCTGTGAGCCAGCTCCACAGACCTGAAGAAGTGGCTTCAACCCCACAAATCGTCGCTGCGTTTTCTCAGCAAATCTCCCCCCTGCCCATGTGGCAGATGGGAAACAAGATAACAGAAGGATAAAGATCAAAGCGCCGTGATCCCCGGTTTCGGTGACCACAGGGCTTTGATGGAGAGACAAGCACAGAAGAAGGAAGTTGAAAGTATTTGCAGCCCACATAACAGACATGGAATAGAACCAGAAATAAGAAAGAGAGAAGCAACTGGATGGAAAATAAGCAAAGAATATGAACAAGATGTTGGCTAAATGGGAAATAAACGTTGCCAATAAATGTAAGGAAAAATGCTCAGCTTGACTGGGAATTAGGGAAGTGTATATGAAAAAAACAAAACGCCAGTTTTCACCTATCAGATTAGTGTCAAAACCTTTAAAAACACCCCTTGTTGTTGAGGGTGTACAAGGAACAGAGACTTACACACCCTATGTGGGGCTATAAGTTGGTATAGACTCTGTAAAACAGTTTGGAATTTTCCTGTTCCATGTGTAAGTGTTCGGTTCTTAGAAGGCAACCTCCTGGTGGTCATACTCATGAAAAAGCATCAAGACCTTCCTCTATACGATGGAATATTACTCGGCCACAAAAAAGGATGAAACATTCTTTTTTGCAGCAACATAGGTGGCCCTAGAGGTTATCATACTAAGTGAAGTAAGTCAGAGGAAGACAAGTATCTTAAAACCAACAAAACAGTATAACAGCTTTAAGTTCTATAATGTTAAGTATTGTATAGAAATATATTCGAGGCAAAGTTCAGTTGATGCCAACTGTATATATGTTGCTGATGCTGTAAATTATTTTTAATAAAGAAAATTGTGTAACCACAAGGAAGACAAATATCCTATGATATCACTTATATGTGGAATCTAAAAAACGATACAAATACAAATGAACTTATTTACAAAACAGAAACAGACTCACAGACATAGAAAACAAACCTGCAGTTTCCAAAGGGGAAAAGGGATGGGGGAGGGATAAATTAGGAGTTTGGGATTAGCGGATACACACTACTGTGTATACAATAGTACAGCGAACTATATCCAATATCTTGTAATAACCTATGGTGGAAAAGAATATGGAAACTAATCTGAAAAAGAATATATATAGATGTAGATATAGATGTGTGTAACTGAATCACTTTGCTGTAAACTGAAACAAACACGACATTGTAAATCAACTACACTTCAATGAAAAAATAAAAAATGAATGGATAAGATGATAAATTTTGTATTGTGTGCATGTGACCACAATTAAAAATAAAAAGTAGGAAAATAAATAAAAAGTAAAACAAAGATGTATATCTGTAAACGGCTAGCAGATCTCTGGAAAGCTATACAGTGCAAGGGGATTTGAGAAATTATGGGTCAGAGATGGGAGGGAAATTCTATTTGCACTATATTCTTTTTTGTCTTGTTTGATTTTTTTGTTACTATGTATGTGTGTTGCCTTTAAAAACATCTTTAAGTGTCGGCTCTTTGCAGCCCCGTGGACTATACAGTCCATGGAATTCTCCAGGCCAGAATACTGGGGTGGGTAGCTGTTCCCTTCTCCAGGGGATCTTCCCAACCCAGGGATCAAACCCAGGTCTCCCGCATTACAAGTGGATTCTTTACCAGCCAAGCCACCAAGAAGCCCAAGAATACTGGAGTGAGTAGCCTATCCCTTCTCCAGCAGATCTTCCTGACCTAGGAATTGAACCAGGGTCTCCTGCATTGCAGGTGGATTCTTTACCGGCTAAGCTACTAGGGAAGCCCCTTTATGTGTCAAAAAATGGTAAATTACTTCAGTCACCAAGTATTCTTTAACAACATAGGTTATAAATACATACTGTATATTTATATGTCATTTGTATTATGTATTTATACTAGTCTATTGTGTTGATGTAAGTAAATAGTCTATATTATAAAGATGTATTTAGTGCTGTATATTTAGTGATCTCTGACCTAGTTTGCAAGACCCGAATTCTTCTCTGTTGTGGTTAAAAGGATTATAAGCTTCAGGGTAAAAATGGGATTTAGACTTGCATTTTTCCACCATTACATAAGCAAACAAAACTGCCAAACTGCCGTCTTTACTTAAATATTCCTTAATGATGTGTGCGACTTTGCCTCTGCATCCTCCTTTTTCTTCTATTTTCCTTTTCTTTCAAGAAAAACAATCATGCCTTTTATGGAAAGAAAATTTTGCAAATATTAACCAGGAACTAAACTGAAGCAAGAAGGAAGATGTTTGTCTCTTAACATAAAAGCCAGTAGATGTGGCTCAGTGGTAAAGAATCTTCAATCTAAAAAATAAAGTGGTAAAGAATCTTCGATCTAAAAAATAGCAATGTGAACGCACATTGATATTTAGTTGAAAACAAAGACCCCTGGCTGCCAGCATGCTAGGTGGAGGGTTTTCTTTTTTTCTGTCCAATTTCTCTCCATCCTGAAAGCATCTCTTGCAGCCACATGGGGCTCACGTCCTGGAGACCTTCCCCCCACCGACCCCTAGCTCCCCTCATCCCAGCAAACTGGCCTATTTGGGAGAGAGTCCTGGGCAGATGTTCATCACCTCTATGGGTGCAGGGATGACAGGGAGTGAGAGAAAGCTCTGTGCTAGGGACTAGGAGATGCTGAGCCCAAGTTCCTGGACTTCACTTTTCACTAATGCATGATACACAGATACTTTAGGCCAGAAAGGAGGAAGGAGATGGAGGCCGTTTCTTGGTGCCACTTGGTTTAACGATGTTTTCTATCACTGATATGTGGAATTAAAAAAAAATAAAAAGGCACAAATGAGGTACAAATGAACTTACTTACAAATGAACAGAAATAGAGTCAAGGGTGTAGAAAACAAACTTGATGGTTACCAGGGGGCAAAGAAGGAGAGGAATAAATTTGGAGATTAGGATCAACATACATACACCGGTTGTTGTTGTTTATTCCCTAAGTTTTGTCCAATTCTTTGCGGCCCCATGGACTGTAGCCCGCTAGGCTCCTCTGTCCATGGGATTTCCCAGGCAAGAATACTAGAGTGGGTTGCCATTTCCTTCTCCAGGGGATTTTCTTGATCCAAGGGTTGGATCCAAGTCTCCTGCTTGGCAGGAAGATTCTTTACCACTGAGCTACCTGGGAAGCCCCATATATACACTGCTGCTGCTGCTGCTAAGTCGCTTCAGTCGTGTCCGACTCTGTGCGACCCCATAGACAGCAGCCCACCAGGCTCCCCCGTCCCTGGGATTCTCCAGGCAAGAACACTGGAGTGGGTTGCCATTTCCTTCTCCAATGCATGAAAGTGAAAAGTGAAAGTAAAATCGCTCAGTCTTGTCTGACTCTTCGAGACCCCATGGACTGCAGCCTACCAGACTCCTCCATCCACGGGATTCTCCAGGCAAGAGTACTGGAGTGGGGTGCCATTGCCTTCTCCGTATATATACACTACTATATATAAAATAGATAACTAATAAAGACCTACTGTACAGCACAGGGAATTCTACTCAATGCTCTGTAGTGACCTATATAGGGAAAGAGTATAAAAAAGAGTGGATAGGTAAATATGTATACATATACACATAAACACAGATTCTTTTTGTACACAGTTAGTTATAACTAAGTCACTTTGCTGTACACCTAACACTAACACAATATTGTAGATAAAGTGTACTTCAGTAAAAAGTTTTTAAAAAGATGTTTTCTCCTGGGGGCAGTATCGACAACAGATGTTGGCAATGGTAAACACTGCCCACCAAATAAGTCACAGAGGCAGCATTCCAAAAATATGACATGAGATAGCTTGATTTGGATCACTCATATGGGGACATCAAATCAGTCAAGCCACAGAGGTTGAAAGTGATTTCCTGTCCCTTGTCCTCTGAGTCCTTCTGAAGAGTTAGACATGGGGACACAGGACTTTCACCTGCAATGAGATCTAATGCATGTATTCACCTGGTTGGTTTCCTACTGGCAAGTCGATCTCATTTGCCAACTTAATGTAATGATATAAAATTCTGTGTTAAGTGCATGTAGGTTTAAGGGGAAAATGAGACCAATTACAGGGAAAACAGAAAGGTGGGGACCTAGATTTGGCCACAGGTCACATGGGTTGTATGTTTCAGGTTTGAACTTTGGAGATCAGTGGTAAAGGATGATAGCAATGAAAATAACAGCAGAGCACATAACGCCAAAAGAGAGCTCCCTCTGGGTCAGAGTCTGTTGCATCTGTCTGTATTAACTCATTTCATTCATTCTTGTGAATATCCTATGGGATGGACATGATGATGTATCCCATCTTAAAGACAAAAAACGGTGATCTAAGCATCTAGAGTATGAAAAAAATAAGCTCAAAAGAAGAGACATGAGTGCTATAAAGTCCCCCTCCAAAATTACGAGTGTATGCGCTTCTTTATCTCTTTACTTACTTTATTTGTGAATAATTGGAGCCTTTAAGTTGTAAATCACCTTGGGTTGAAGGAACAAAGCTTTGACCTGGTACGTGAAGGACAGCAGAGAGAAAGTCAGGGATTGTGTTTGCAAGCTTACAAGACCATTTCTTGCAAAGTTTCCACTGATTTGATGAGGATATTTATTGAAGGGCTCCAGGCTGGAGCTGCCTAGCTCAGCTCTTGGGATTGGATGATAAAGAAGGGTTGCCAGCGTGTGTCACGCTTGGTGATAGGTACCAGATTTTCATCCCTGTTCCCCATGTTGAGAGGCATCAACAGACTCTGGACAGAAGCCAAGGGCAGCTCTCTCGCTATGAGACACAAAGGCAAATACACAAGGAACAAGCAGGAGTTAGAATAGAGGATGAGAGCCTTGCCCACCAACCATCTCCTGACAAGCTGTCCTGCTGCTTACCCCACAGTGGGTTAAGTTCAGTCCTTTGTACATCCTGCACTCTCTGCCTAGACCTTCATCCACACTCACCCTTACTCTTCTGTTCTGCCCCCTCCCACCTGTCACCACTCACCTCAGGGTCTTTGCACATGCTGCCCTTCTGCCAGAAGAGCTTTAGCAAGGTTTCCTTCACCTCTCAGATTTCAGATTAAATGTCCTTGACCTTCTCTGCCTGCCTTCTCATCTCCCATCCCTGTACAAGCTCCCTAAATACCTTTTCTTTAGAGCATTTTGTCACTGTTTAGAATCATTTGTTGTAGTTTATTCGCTAAGTTGTGTCCAACTCTGCGACCCCATGCACTGCAGCATGCCAGGCTTCCCTGTCCTTCAGTATCCCCCAGAGTTTGCTCAAACTCATGTCCATCGAGTCAGTGATCTGTCCAATCATCTCATCCTCTATTGTCCCCTTCTCCTGCCCTCAATCTTTCCCAGAATCAAGGTCTTTTCCAGTGACTTGGCTTTTCACATCAGGTGGCCAAAGTATTGGAATTTCAGCTTCAGTCCTTCCAATGAATATTCAGGGTTGATTTCCTTTAGCATTGACTGATTTGATCTCCTTGCAGCCCAAGGGACTCTCAAGAATCTTCTCCAATACTACAGTTCAAAAGCATCAATTCAGCACTGAGCCTTACTTGTGGTCCAGCTCTCACATATATACATGACTACTGGAAAAATCATAGCTTTGACTGTACAGACCTTTGTTGGCAAAGTGATGTCTGTGCTTTTTACTACGCTGTCTAAGCTTGTCATAGCTTTTCTTCCAAGGGGAAAGCATCTTTTAATTTTATGACTGCAGTCACCCCGCAGTGACTTTGGAGCCCAAGAAAATAAAATCTGTCACTGTTCCCATGTTTTCCCCATCTGTTTGCCATGAAGTGATGGGACTGGATGCCATGATCTTAGTTTATAATCATAGATTTACATAATGATGTATTGCCTATTTGTAGCATTACTTTGGGAGACAGAAGTGAAATAGGCAAGTATTTCCTACAGTTTGCTTGCCACACTTCCATAAATTCAACTAGTAAATAAACAACAAAACCCAAAATATTTAGACGGTTAATTACTCAGAACACAGTCAGCAGCATGAACTTCATGACAGCAACAGTCTCCCCATGTCATCCTGCCAAGCCTGGGCAAGGTGGGTGGGCCCTACAGGCTGAATGTGTTCCCCCAAAATTCATGTGTTGAAGCCTACCCCCCAGTGGGAGGATATACAGAAATGGGACCTTTGGGGTGATTAGGTCATGAGAATGGAGCCCTCATGAATGAGATTAGTGCCCTTATAAAGAGATCCCAGAGAGCTCCCCTGCCCCTTCTGCCGGGTGCAAACACAGCAGGAAGATGGCCATCAGTGAACCAGAAAGCAGGTTCTCACCACTGAATCTGAAAGTGCTTTGATTTTGAACTTCCCAGGCCCCAGAACTGGAGAAGTAAATCTTTATGTTAATAAGCCTCCAGTATATGGTGTTTGTCAGAGCAGTCCAAACAGTGGGGGTGATGCAGAGCAGTCCTGGTAGAATAGGGTACACAGAAGGGTCTCTGAAAAAAAACAAAGCTTATGAGGACACCCCCAAACTCACAAGGGCTGTTGGCACACCTGCCCAACACTTGCCCTGCCCAACCAGAAAGTGAAAGTGTTGTCGTTCAGTCATGTATGACTCTTTGCAACCCCCATGGACTGTAGCCTGCCAGGCTCCTCTGTCCATGGGATTCTCCAGCCAAGAATACTGGAGTGGGTAGCCATTCCCTTCTCCAGGGGTCTGGAAACAAATCTGCCCTATGCTGCTGGAGGGAGACATTATCTCCAGCTTCCAAGGTTGTTTGCAGAGCGTGAGAGGCTGGTGTCAGACATGCAGAAATGCCAGAATTTGTTCCCAACACAGAGGCAGCAGCTGTTTTGCTCGACATGGATTCTCCACAGATCATAGTGGCTATTTGATGCCTAAACAAATGACAACCTGGATCCAAGTTCCATTTCCTCCTCTTCTCACCCAGTTAGCCTTGGGCAATGCACTTAAACTTTCTGGGCCTCTGTTTCCTCATCTGTAAAGTGGGGATAACCAGGATGCTTATCCTAAAGAAGTTTCACGAGTGTTAAAGACTCAGTACACATAAAATGCTTAGAAGGGTGTCTGGTACACAATAAGCCCTATGTAAGTGATAACTGCTAAATATTACTGTTATTGTTTGATGGTCATGGGTGATGGTGAGGATGATGGTGAAGATGGTGGTGATGGATGATGAAGGTGAGGATGATGGTGAAGATGGTGGTGATGGATGATGATGTTGATCAAAGCAGCATGGAGCTGCAAGTTCCAAGTCACTCTTGTCTCCACTGCTCGTTACTGATCATCCCCCAGTACCAGGCTAAGCAGAAGATGCTATTACACGTGGTACTTCTTTTTAGCTCTTACATACCTGGGCCAACTCATTCATTTTTATTTCCTACTCACCCTCCTTCAGGCATTCAATTCTAGGACTTACCCCCAGCCCGCCCCACCAGTATGAATGGAAGCTATACCATTTTTAGCCTTCTCATTCAGCACAAATCTCTAGCACACTTCCTAATCTATTGCAAGTGCTCTGAATAGGTGTTCAGTGAATGAACAGTTGATCAGTTGATTGAATGAATGGACGAATGAATGAATGCACTTGTCTCTAGTTCCCAAAGCTGAACCAGGGCTACAACTGGACACAACCCAGCATATTTCTACTTAATATAAAGAAGAGCTCTCAAACCATCAGGCTGCTGACAGGTGAAATTGGCTGCCTGAGGAAATGCCAAGTTCTGTTCTGGCTGGAAGTGGGGAGCCGAGGCTCAGGAGTCACCTGTCAGGACAGGCACAGAGAGAACACGTACTGAAGGGATAGGAGCAGAGGAATGACCCCCGGGGCTCCCCGTGGTGAGGGCTCTGAGATCCACTGAGTCCCTTTCCTTGTGGATCATTTAACATCAGGGTCCCAGCCTTGCTATTAGTCATTGTCAAGGACTGAGAGACTTGAGCCCTTTGGCGGGGGCTGCGGGCAGTGGTCTCTGAGGACCAAGTTCCCTTTTGAGGGAAGCCTGGCTCTGCTACAGGCACACTGACAGCGGCCACAGCAGCTCCTCCATCCTCATGTTTCTGCCCTCTTCTCTCCTCCCCACCACTCCTTCCCCCATCCCTCCTCCCCCTGCTCCCCTTTCTGTCCTACACCTCTTCTTCCTCTTCCTCCTCTTCCTTTTTCTGTCCTTCTCACTCCACTCCTCCTTGCCTTCCCCTTCTCTCTTTTCTGCTCTCTTTCTTTAAGAGAAAGATCTCTTCTCTCAACTAAACTGGCAGCCTGGTGCTTTTTCAGTAATCTTCTTAAGAATTTTTGTTGAAGTATTGTTGGTGTTTAAGACTGTATAAGTTCCAAGTGTGTGACACAGTGATTCATAGTTTTTAAAGGCTATACTCCATTTCTATATATTATGAAATATTGGCTATATTCCCCATGTTGTACAATGTATTCTTGCAGCTTATTTTATATATAATAGCTTGTACCTGTGAATCCCCTACCCCTACTTGCCCCTCCCACCTTCCTTCTCCCCACTGGTAACCTCTGATTTGTTCTCTATATCTGTGCGTCTGCTTTTTGTTATATTCACTAGTTTGTTGTATTTTCTTAAATTCTACATATAAGTGATATCATACAGTATTTGTCTTTCTCTGCCTTACTTCACTTAGCATAATGCCCTCCAAGGCCATCGACACTACCGCAAATGGCAACATTCCATTCTTCTTATGGCTGAGTAGTATCCATTGTGTTTGTGCACCACATCTTCTCTGTGCAATCATCTGCTGATGCACACTTAGGTTGCTTCCATATCTCTTCCATCTTAGGACACTTCCATATCTCAGAAGACTGGTGCTTTAAATATTCAGGCCAACTCTCTGAGGGCTGTGATGTCACTCCCATTTTGCAGATCTCAGCATGGAGAGACACTTTCCCAGCATAACACCATTTGGGAAATAGAATGTGGGTTTCACCTGGATGTGTCAGACATCCGTGTGGGAATTGGAGTCCGGCAGATCTGGGTTCAAATCCCAGTTTGAGAGCTTTTACTTGTTCTTACAAGTGTCCTGACTTGTTCTGTGTGAGCTGAATAGGATCACATAAGACTGTCTTGAGGCAAGGGGAGCTGATGGACAGGAAACACTCAGCGTGGTGCTTTACTGGCTCACATCTCTTTCCCCACCTAATCCACCCACTTCCAATTCAATGGAAAGTTTTGAAGAGAGGAGACGTATCAATGTGGTTCCTGTCAATCAGCTTCCACTCTCCTGTACTCCTTTCCGTGCATTTTTTATAAGTTTTTAAATTTTCATTTATTTTATTTTTGGCTGCACTGAGTCTTTGTTGCCGCACGTGGGTTTCTCTGGTTGTGGTGAGCGGGGGTTCCTCCCTAGTTGTGGTGCACGGCTTCTCATTGCAGTGGCTTCTCTTGGCCACGGGGCTCAGTAGTTGAGGCACATGGGCTTAGTTGCTCCACCACATGTGCACTCTTCCCAGACCAAGAATCGAACCCATGTCCCCGGCATCGGCAGGTAGACTCTCAACCACTAAACCACCAGGGAAGTTCCTCCCTATGCATTTTTTTCCTCTCCCTCCCTCTGATCGAGTGTTTCATGCTTGTCTACAGAATCATGGAAGAAGTGCTGGCTGGTGTGTTAGGAGCCTAACTTCCAGACTCTGGCTCTCCTGAGGTCCAGGGAAGGACATGGGGCTCCTGTCTGTACCACCAGTAGGAGGCTTGCCCTGAGCCCTCAGTTGAGGAAACAAGAAAGGACAAAGAAATCCAGCCAAGTGAGGACTCTTCACTCACTAACAGCTTTGGCAGCCCCTCTGGGATCAGAACATCACCAGTCACCAGGTTACACCGATCACCTGCACAGAGCTCCCAGCCAGGTCCCTACAACTTGGGAGGCCGAAGGCAAGGAGGGGGAGGTGTGAGACGATGCTTCAGCTACCGTCTTTGAGCATTTATTCAGTGCTAGGTCACATGCTTCCCATCCACAGTGAACAGTCGCTTTGACTCCCTCGCTGGTCTGTTTCTTGTCAATTTCCCCACCTCCCCTCCAGCTCTGCAACTTACATACAGTAGAGTGAAACCTCCAGGAGAAGCAGGATCTGTTTTGTCACTGCTGTGTCCCCAGTTCCTCAGAAATCCCCTCACATCTTGGAGGCACTCAGTGGCGATTTTCTTGAAAGAATGCACATTGCACAGAGCAAGCGGAGGTGGCCAAAGCCCTCCCCATCCTGCAGCTGGAGGACTGAGAACTGCAGTCCCTGGCCAGCAAGGCTGGGAATTGGGGAAAGTAAAAGAACAGCTGTCGCGGCTGCTTTGTAACATCCTCCAGCGACGAAGGCTCTGGGATTGAAATGATTTTTCAGCAAGGATGATGTTTCCATTTCCAGTGTGAACACAGTATTATTCAATTCCCCACAGCCCTCCATCCAGGGAGTCCACCTAAACGGAGTTTACTCTAAGATGAAATTGCAGTCTTTAAACTGATTTCTCAAAGGATGCGGTTCATTTCAGCATCTTTGCTCTCTCTTTGGGCAGTTTCCAAGACACCTAAGAATGGCTCTTATTTTTTCTAAATTGGAGGTCCCCTTGGGATGCCTCAGCTAAATAGTTTGACTCCAGTGCCTTTGATGTGAAAAATCACCCCCCACCCCTTTTTCTTCATCGTGGCTGCTGGAGGGAAACCAGATTTGATGGTTTGGTGGCTGCATCCTTCACGTCTGAGGAGAGAGGGAGAGCTGCTTGCCAGCAAGCATTCCTTTCTTACGATGGGTCAAAATGGTCAGCAAAGCTGGAGGAAAAATACTGCTCCCCAGAGAACGGAGTGGGGAAATATTGTTTTGATCCTCCGTTGACTTTTTCATCCCCTACATTTTTTCCTGATATCTGATTCTCTGGCTGTGTCTGGTGATGGCTCCCAGGGGAGATGTTTGTTCACGGCATCTGCCTACCTTTCAAGCCAGACCGCCTTGGTGTTAGAACACAAGGAACCGTTTAGAGATGAAAAGGTTTGATGATGCTTCCAGGTAACTTGAGGAAGGTGGAGATGTCTCCTGAAGCTGATTCTCTAGGCACTGGCTTCCCGAAGTGCTGACGTCTGTCTGATGTGGGATAAACACTGCTGTGTCCAGAGTATGAAAACATAGCGCAGAGATTATCTGGTCATCTTACTTCCTTTAACAGACGTGGAAACTGAGGCCCAAGGAGGGGCCAGGGTCAACCATATGTCTCAGTCAGAGTTGTTGATTGCAGAGCAAGAGAAACTGAATCTGGGTAACTTAAGGCAAAGGCAATGCATGACCGAGAATAGGAGGTCACGGATCAGAAGAAGCAGAAGGATGGAACCAGCTACAGCCAGTGAAACACAGAGGAAATGGCAGTAGTAACCAGAGCAGGGGCTTTGAGGCAGCGAGGTCAGCCAGAGTCAGCCATTCAGCCACTCATTCCTTTTTCTCTTCTTTGCAATACTGTGGTCAAGGTCCTGAACGAGCACGTCTGCCTGGTTAAGAAACCATGTTGGCCATACAGTGCTGGAAAAATGAAAGAGTTAGTCACTTCATCTTTAGAGTAGAGGCCAGGGAGCAAGGGTAATGGCCAGAAATTACCCTCCCATCACAGCTCAGGTGTACCCTCCCATCACAGGTGTAATGGGAGGTTAATTCTCCAAGAGGAAACTGACCTGCTGTTCAATCATATTAAATGAAGTGGCTGCTCTCTGAAAGGAGAAGCAGCCACTCCATCAGGGCTATGACCATCTCTTGATTCCCAATCCAGTGTTCTGTCACACTGGGCTGTCCTCTCTGTGGGTCCCAAGACGATGGGAAGCATGGCTTGAAGAATCCGCCTTCCCCTTACGGGTAGCATGACAACCCCATCAGGCTTAAATTCACCACTCACAGGCTCTTCTGACTAAAAGCCCTTTGTTAACATTGATTTGGCCAAGTGCTTTGTCATCCCCACAGTGTGAGGCACTCGTATATCTGAGGACTTGACTCTCAGATGCAGGTAGTTCTTTTCTGCTCATTTATTTTCTATTAAGGGTGCTTTCAGGGCACTTAATAAAGGCTTTCCCAAAATCGGAAATGCCAAGTGGTGCAAAGACACTTAGTCGAGTTGAGAGGGGATGGTTTGGTGAGGAGGCTTGGCCCCATGCCTGTCTTTAGAACACTGAAGGGCCTCTGGAAACTAAAAGAAAGGTTTGTAAGGGCAAGCTGGGCTACACCTTTGACTTCCCCATTGAGCAATGACAAACTGCAAATTCTGAATGAATTATCAAAGCTCTGCATTTTAACAGTCCACCTCCAGAAGTGAGTTTCCTTCTTGTCACCTTTTCTTCAGCTGACTTTGCCTTTCCCAAATCAGTTTAACTAGTTGGATGTGCCTTTGGGGGATGTTACCAAGAAGTGGTGCTAAGAAGAACAGAAGTTAATTTGCAGTATGGCCAGCTGATGCAAACAGCAATGCTCTCCACGGATCTTGAAGCTGGAAGGCTACGACAAAGGAACCTATATTCATTCGACTAATAAAGATTTATTCATCTCCTCCCGTGTTGCCAGACACTATTTTTGGCATTGTGGGAGAGGGGACAATAGACAACAAGATGGAGAAAGGGTTTCATCTTAAGAAACTTACATCTCAATGGGGAAGATAGAAACTGAGCAAAGGAAAACCAAATAATACCTTCAATCTTGATAAATGCAATAATGACAGAGTGAAGTAAGTCAGAAAGAGAAAAACACATATCATATATTAATATATATATAATAACATATTATATTCTTGCATATAGATCTAGAAAAATGGCATTGAGGAACCTATGTGCGGGGCAGGAATAGAGATGCAGATGTAAAGAACAGACTTAGGGACACAGCAGGGGAAGGAAAGGGTGGGATGAACTGAGAAGCAGCACAGACATACATACACTGTGCGTGCTAAGTCACTTCAGTTGTGTCTGACTCTTTAGATGCCATGACCCTGTGGACTCTAGCCAGCCAGGCTCCATACATGGGGTTCTCCAGACAAGAATACTAGAGTAGATTGCCATGCCCTTCTCCAGGGGATCTTCCTGACCCAGGGATTGAACCCACATCTCTTACATCTCCTGCATTGGCAGGCAGGTCCTTTACCACTAGCCCCACGTGGGGAGCCCACACCTCCATGTATAAAATAGGTAGCCACGTGGAGTTGCTGTATAACACAGGGAGCCCAGCCTGGTGCTCTGTGGTAATCTAGAGGAGTGGGATGGGATGGGAGTTGGAGAGAGGTTCAAGAGGGAGGGGACATATGTATACTTATGGCTGATTCACATTGCTGTATGGAATGACCCACACAATATTGTAAAGTAATTATCCTCCAAATTAAAAAAAACATGCAATGATGACACTCTAGTCATGTGACTATTTCCAGAGGATGGGTTTTGGAAAATGTCTGTTTGAGTTACATATCCAAGTGTTTGAAGGTGTTGGTTAAGTGCCAAGAGGGAGGCATCCATGCAAAGAGCAGCCAGGGAGAACAGCAGAGACAAAGTGGGAATCAGCTTGGCATATTCCTGGAGCAGACAAGAGTCTCAGTGCAGCCGAAGCATAGCAATCAAGGGAGAGAAGGCAAAAGATGAGCTCAGAGGGAGAGGATGGGTCCAAGGAAAGGACTTCAGGTTATGTTCCACCTGCAACAGGAAGCCAGGCAGGCTTTTAAGGACGCACATGGCCTTAGGAGGTGTGTGTTATAGAAAGACCCCCGCTCTGACCCCTGGGAAGAGAACAGGTGGTAGAGAAACAAGAGAGTAGAGTCTAGGCGCACAGGCAGCCACAGTGGTCCAGGAGGAAATGAAGAGGGCTTGGATTCAGGAGGTCACAGTAAACAGAGAGACGTGAATTGACTCCAGATGTCTTCATAAATAAATTCATTTGTAATTTGCATCATTTTTTTAGGCTCCGCATATGACTCATGTCATATGATATTTGTCTGTCTGTCTGACTTCACTTAGTATGATCATCTCTAGGTCCATCCAAGTGGCACAAAACAGAAACAGACTCACAGACATAGAAAACAAACTTACAGTTACCAAAGGGAAAAGGGTGAAGGGAGAGAGAAGTTAGGAAGCTGGGATTACCATATATACACTGCTGCTGCTGCTGAGTCGCTTCAGTTGTGTCCGACTCTGTGGGACCCCAGAGATGGCAGCCCACCAGGCTCCCCTGTCCCTGGGATTCTCCAGGCAAGAACACTGGAGTGGGTTGCCATTTCCTTCTCCAATGCATGAAAGTGAAAAGTGAAAGTGAAGACTCTCAGTCATGTCCGACTCCTAGCAACCCCATGGACTGAGGCCTACCAGGCTCCTCCGTCCGTGGGATTTTCCAGGCAAGAGTACTGGAGTGGGTTGCCCTTACCTTCTCCAATATAACCTTCTGTATAGCACAGGAAACTCTATTTGATACTTTGTAATAACCTCTATGGGAAAGAATCTGAAAAAGCACTGGGCTTTGCTGGTAGCTTGCCTGGAGAATCCCAGGGACGGCAGAGCCTGGTGGGCTGCCGTCTATGGGGTCGCACAGAGTCGGACACGACTGAAGTGACTTAGCAGCAGCAGTAGCAGCAGATGGTAAAGAATCTGCCTGCAATGCGGGAGACTTGGGTTCGCTCCCTGGGTGGAGAAGATCCCCTGGAGGAGGGCATGGCAACCCACACCAGTATTCTTGCCTGGAGAATCCTCATGGACAGAGGATCCTGGTGGGTTACAGTCCATGGGGTCACAAAGAGTCAGACACAACTGAGAGACTAAGCACAGCACGGCACATATGTATATGCATAACTAAATGACTTTGCTATACTCCTGAAACTAACATGACATTGTAAATCAGCTATACTCCAATATAAAATTTTAAAAATGATTTGGTGAAATAAATAAAATGGCAAAAAAGGAGAGAGGGATTTGAAGGCAGAGTCAACAGGATTGGTCAAAGGAGTGAGTAGGGGGAGAGAATGTGGGAAAGAGAAATCAGTCATTGTTTTGTTTGGTGGATTGAAGGTTAGGAGGGTTATGGTCCCACTTACCACAGTGGAGAAAATCAATGATCCAAGGATGACAGTGTAGTAAATAAATAATAAAACCTGTTTAAAGAACTACAACTCTCAGTATCAAGCATCACCTTCCTCCTTTTAATTTATGTTCTAAGTGGCTGAAGAAGATGGCAAAGAGAAGCTACTTATGCTGAGTCGTGTTGCCCCTTCTCTCTCTAATCTCCCCCATCCACTCCATCGAAAGTACTAATGATTTCCTCTCTCCGTAACTTCCATCTCCCCCTTCCATGGTGCCTCCCAATCCAAGCCACCATGACTCTTCTCTTAGGTTATCTCTTCTTCTTCTCCCTGCCCCTCCCGAGCCACTACTTTCTGCTGAACTGCTACTGTTTGTGTGGGACTCGTGTTGGAAGTGGGCTTCCCCTGTGGCTCGGAGGTAACGCAGGAGCCGCAGGAGATGTGGGTTCAATCCCTGGATCAAGAAGATCCCCTGGAGGAGGGAATGGCAACCCACTTCTGTATTTTTGCCTGGAGAATCCCATGGACAGAGGAGGCTGGTGGGCTACGGTACATAGAGTCGCACAGAGTCAGACAGGACTGAAGTGACTTAGCATTCACGCACATGTTAGGAGTGTATGTCAGCTCTTTGCCTGTTTGATCTCTTCCCTGCCCATCCTCCAAACTATTTGCCAGGATCCCTCACCAGCTGAATTATGACTTGCTGCCCAGATGTTAGGATATGTCTATAACCAGCTTCATTGCACTCCAACCAGTCTTCTTTTGATCCTCAAAAGAGCTCCACCCACAGTGTCCCCTCTTCCTAAATTCCCTTGCCTCATTTCCTCTGACTTAACGCCCACTCAGAGTTCAGGTCTGAGCTCAAATGTCCCCGTTTTAGGGAAGCCCTCTCTGATCCTCTTGGTTGAGTTATGCCAGTGTCAGGAATTGCACTTGATTGTCCTTATATCCTAGTCCTCAACACATCTTGCTGTCATCGCCCATCTCTCTGATCCTACAGTAAAGCCAGTCTCAAGAGAAGAACCTTGGGTTTCTCACTCAGCGTCACCACACAGGGGCATTGCCAGGTCTTATAATAGGTGCTCATTAAACATCTGTTGGATGATCACTGACAATGTGTTCTCAGTCGAGCCAAACAATCTGCAGATTCTGCAGTGGATGTGAGGGTACCTTCTGCTGAGCTGCTGTTGCTTGTGTGGGAGCCGTGCTAGGAGTGTGTGCTGGCTGTTTGCCTATTTGGTCTCAGATCCCTTCCCTGCCCTTCCCTTGCTCTGTGATCCTCCAAACTATTTGCCAGGATCCCTCACTAACTGAATTATGGTGATGTTTAGCCAGTGGGAGGCACCAGTGAGAGATCAAAATAGGATAGAAGAAAGAAGTCAGAATATTTTGCTGTCCTCCCTGCTCCCTTTGGTGTCTCAGGCAGTGGGTCCTTTGTCTCCTTGGCTCTTCTCCTGCTAGGCATTTCTTGACTTGGCTGCAGCTCTCCCCCAGGGACCTAGCTCCTGGGGTCACCAGTTTCTCCCTTTGGTCATTAACCCTGGAAGGAGGAGCATCTTTTCCCACTGATAGTCTCTGACTGCCTTGCCATCTCCCATTTGACCTCTCTGACCGTCCAAAACCTTGACAACTAGAATTAAACCCCCTTTACAGAACTCGTGTCACAGGCTCGGTTTTCTGACTGCTGACCCCAATGCAAAGAGCATCCAGAAGAGTGATGCTGTCTAGAGTCTACTGGGTGGAGCTTCCTGCAGCACAGGGAACCCGGGGCAGAGATGAGGGGCCAGGATGCTAGAACCTGGCTCTGCATATGTGTTTTGGATGGGATTGTGGTCTTGGTGCTTGAAGAGTAAAGTCTCTGTATTTGAAACTATTCCCTTAAAATATGAGAAGAATTTCTCTTTTTTTACCAGTTTTATTAGGATGTAATTGACATGTGCATGCTAAGTGGCTTCAGTCCGACTCTGTGTGACCCTGTGGACTGTAGCCTGCCAACCCCCACTGTGCATGGGATTCTCCAGGCAAGAATACTGGAGTGGGTTTCCATGCCCTTCTCCACAGCAGTGTAAAGGTTCAGGGTATACAACATGATAATTTGACATGCATACATCATGAAACAATGCCCAGAATAGTTTTACTGAACATCTGTCATCTCATATAGATACAACATTAAAGAAATAGAATATATATATATATTTCCTTTTGATGAGAACTGTTAGTGTTTACTCTCTTAACTTTCATTTATAACATTCAGTAGTGTTAATTTATCATGCTATACCTTACATCCTAGTGTTTAATTATCTTATAACTGGAAGGTTTTTTGACTATATTTATTCAATTCTCCCTCAATCCCTGGCAGAATAATTCTACTTAACTCTGGTTTCACATGGGCATAACCTTGGAAGCTTTATTAGAGAAAAAATGATATCCAGGCGCACCAGAGACCATCTGAAGAGAAGTGAGGAAGGTGTTTTTGAAAAGCACTGGTGTTTTAGAAAAGCTCACCAAGTTATTCTGACATGCAGCTGGGGTTGAAGACATTATATAGAAGAGCAGAGACTGTGAGTATACATTCTTTCAGAATGAGGATGATATGGACCCCAAAACCAGAGAGAAGCGGTAGAGTGAGAATCAGACTACCTTCTCAACTCAGCTGGAACCCCACTTGCTTAGAAAACACCAGGGGAGCGGGATGCTACAGAGGGGAACGGGGACCAGAACAAAGCTGTTCCAAGACATGTCACATCTGGTCAGTCTCCTCCCTGTGTCTTTAGCAAATAAATGAGGAATTGATCAGAGGTTGTAGGAACACTCGCAGAGGTCTCTGAGCCACTGTGGACCACATCACATTCACTTGTGTATCTCAAGTACCAAAGCACATGCCTGGCATAAGAGGGGAGCTTGCTAAGTGCTTGACGGATGGATAAATGGACACACAGGTTGGGTGGTGAGTGGAGCATGCTCCTATTTTCTATTGAAAAATAAAACTTTCCTTTATCCCCTCTAGTCCTTTTAGTCTTGGCTGTTCATGCTGCCACAGAGACCCTCAGCTCATCAATTACAGACATTAACTGTAAATTATACTTTTGCATAGTTAATTCAGCCTCTTCATTATGTATTTAGTGGTGCTCAGCAGGCATAAAATTCAATAGCAAGCTTTGGAGCGGATCCAATTTCTGTCTTCTGTGGTATTTGGAAAAGGCAAAGTTTCAGTAGTGGACCTTGGAGCGTGTCTTTCCTGGAAGGGCTCCAATGGGCTCTGCTTTTTGCTTCTCTCTTGGAAGGAGTTCAGCCCTTCTGGGAAGGCTGATAGCGTCAAAGGCTGCATCTCCCCTCCTCTTCAACTAAGTGGGGACTCCTTCTCCTTTCTTGTGTCAAAATGAATTTTAACCTGACTAGTGGAAGGAAAGAAGAGTGTGAATATCAGGGAACCTGGCTTGGGGAGCATCACTCATTCATTATTCATTCAACAAATATTTATTGAGCTTCTCCTGAGGGTCAGCACCATGATGTATCACAAGGATATCACAGTAAACAATGCAGTGTCCTTGCTGTCATGGAGTTCACAGTGGAGAAAGGGTAGAGGGGCATATGGTGAGGGACCCAATGCATATAAATGTAGAAAGCATTGTGTGATGATGTAGATAAAGTGGATGGCTGAGCCGTGGATAACAGGGTGAAGATAGTGATAAGTGAACCTCAGTGGTATATGGGGAGAAGCAGGTGCAAAGGCACTGAGGTAGAGGGGAGCTTGGTGGCTTTGAGTGGAATAAACTAGAGAGAAAAATGGTGGAGAAAGAAATTGGTGCAATAATGAAGAGAGAGGGGCACTGTATTATCAGGAGATGGGAGATAAAAGCGTTGCTGATCCTAGGGCCAGGCTAGAATGGTCCTTCAAAAAACACTTACTCTGGGACTCCCCTGGTGGTCCAGTGGTTAGGAATCCACCTGCCAACACAGGGGACATAGGTTTGAATCTCTGGTCTGGGCAGATCTGACATGCTACAGGGCATCTGAGTCCACATGCCACAATTACTGAGCCATCACCTTACAGTCTGTGCTCCACAATGAAGTGAAGAGTAGCCCCCACTTGCCAAACTAGAGAAAGACTGCATGCAGCAACAAAGACCCAGCAGAGCCAACATAAATTTAAAAAGCACTTGCTCCACAATATTTAACTTCCACTAACAAATGTAGTGGGTGTGTTTCCAACCTACAAATCCATTGTGCAAACTGTATATATGTATGTGTGCATATATACAAACTTTATTTCCCTGTCAGTGTATCCAAGGTCTGCCTTAAGCTCCCATTCTGCCTGGAGGCAGAAAACTTAATCTGGTTCATTTCAAGTCTACTAAGACCATCCCCATGGAAAAGAAATGCAAAAAAGCAAAATGGCTGTCTGGGGAGGCCTTACAAATAGCTGTGAAAAGAAGAGAAGCGAAAAGCAAAGGAGAAAAGGAAAGATATAAACATCTGAATGCAGAGTTCCAAAGAATAGCAAGAAGAGATAAGAAAGCCTTCCTTGGTGATCAGTGCAAAGAAATAGAGGAAAACAACAGAATGGGAAAGACTAGAGATCTCTTCAAGAAAATTAGAGATACCAAGGGAACATTCCATGCAAAGATGGGCTCGATAAAGGACAGAAATGGTATGGACCTAACAGAAGCAGAAGATATTAAGAAGAGGTGGCAAGGATACACAGAAGAACTATACAAAAAAGATCTTCACGACCCAGATAATCATGATGATGTGATCACTGACCTAGAACCAGATATCCTGGAATGTGAAGTCAAGTGGGCCTTAGAAAGCATCACTATAAACAAAGCTAGGAGGTGATGGAATTCCAGTTGAGCTATTTCAAATCCTAAAAGATGATGCTGTGAAAGTGCTGCACTCAATATGCCAGCAAATTTGGAAAACTCAGCAGTGGCCACAGGACTGGATAAGGTCCGTTTTCATTCCCATCCCAAAGAAAGGCAATGCCAAAGAATGCTCAAACTACCGCACAATTGCACTCATCTCACACGCTAGTAAAGTAATGCTCAAAATTCTCCAAGCCAGGCTTCAGCAATATGTGAACTGTGAACTTACAGATGTTCAAGCTGGTTTTAGAAAAGGCAGAGGAACCAGAGATCAAATTGCCAACATCCGCTGGATCATGGAAAAAGCAAGAGAGTTCCAGAAAAACATCTATTTCTGCTTTATTGACTATGCCAAAGCCTTTGAGTGTGTGGATCACAATAAACTGTGGAAAATTCTGAAAGAGATGGGACTACCAGACCACCTGACCTGCCTCTTGAGAAATCTGTATGCAGGTCAGGAAGCAACAGTTAGAACTGGACATGGAACAACAGACTGGTTCCAAATAGGAAAAGGAGTATATCAAGGCTGTATATTGTCACCCTGTTTATTTAACTTCTATGCAGAGTACATCAAGAGAAATGCTGGACTGGAAGAAGCACAAGCTGGAATCAAGATTGCCGGGAGAAATATCAATAACCTCAGATATGCAGATGCCATGCACCTTACAACAGAAAGTGAAGAGGAACTCAAAAGCCTCTTGATGAAAGTGAAAGAGGAGAGTGAAAAAGTTGGCTTAAAGCTCAACATTCAGCAAATGAAGATCATGGCATCTGGTCCCATCACTTCATGGGAAATAGATGGGGAAACAGTGGAAGCAGTGTCAGACTTTATTTTGGGGGGGCTTCAAAATCACTGCAGATGGTGACTGCAGCCATGAAATTAAAAGAGTCTTACTCCTTGGAAGGAAAGTTATGACCAACCTAGATAGCATATTCAAAAGCAGAGACATTACTTTGCTAACAAAGGTCCGTCTAGTCAAGGCTATGGTTTTTCCAGTGGTCATG
>NW_011494732.1:1691155-1696060 GCF_000754665.1 Bison bison bison | reverse complement strand
TGCTAACAAAGGTCCGTCTAGTCAAGGCTATGGTTTTTCCAGTGGTCATGTATAGATGTGAGAGTTGGACTGTGAAGAAGGCTGAGCACCGAAGAATTGATGCTTTTGAACTGTGGTGTTGGAGAAGACTCTTGAGGGTCACTTGGACTGCAAGGAGATCCAACCAGTCCATTCTGAAGGAGATCAGCCCTGGGATTTCTTTGGAAGGAATGATGCTAAAGCTGAAACTCCAGTACTTTGGCCACCTGATGCGAAGAGTTGACTCATTGGAAAAGACTCTGATGCTGGGAGGGATTGGGGGCAGGAGAAGGGACCGACAGAGGATGAGATGGCTGGATGGCATCACTGACTCAATGGACGTGAGTCTGGGTGAACTCCGGGAGTTGGTGATGGACAGGGAGGTCTGGCGTGCTGCAATTCATGGGGTTGCAAAGAGTCGGACACGACTAAGCGACTGAACTGAACTGAAGGCATTTCAGGTTTAAATTCAACTGATAGTCTTTCAAATTCTGTCCCATTTTCTTCAAAATTGACCCAAGTGGGAAGGATGAGGCTTTGAACTGTGAGGGAACCTTAGGTCTTCAGATAATCTGGCTGATATGTTTCATCTACAGTAATGCTGTCTGGTGCTGGGATGTAGTCATGGTTCAGTGCTGATGTTCATGAGGTTTCCATGTTTCTGCTTAGTCTCTGAGGGTGTTTTCCATGACAGGTTTTCCTGCAAGATACTAACTTCAGTAACCTTGCCTGGAACCACATGAAAATTCCATTGCTTTCCTGTACTTCTCAGACTTTAGGAGGCTGGGAAGTGGGGTAGGCTCCTTCTCAGGCCCTCCCTGCTGCTGACATCTCTAGATAATCCTATTTGACTTCTGCTGTACCCTGCTGGAAACATACACGGGAGATGCTAGGGTCCCTTGGGAATCAAGTGAAAGACTTGTATCAGTCAGTGCCATCACGTGTTATCCACTGCTGTGTAACAAACAGTCCCAAATCTACCATCTTGAAACATCTATTATTTCACAGTAGATGGGAATTTCTCTGTTGGTTTTTCCTAGGCACTTTTATGGAACTGTATTTATCTGATACAATAGTTTGGGGCGGGATAACTGGACCTTGGTCTCTCCACATGATCTTGCATCTGGGTATCTTCATGGCCTAATTGGACTCAAGGGATGGACTCAGTGTTTTCCCTGTAGAATAAGGACCACCATGGCAGCACCAGCAAGCCAACCAGGTGCTAAAGAGCCCAGAGTCTGCTGGACAGGGTGTAGGTCCAGGGTTATTCCACCTGCATCTCTGAGGCCCTCTGAGCACCTATACTTCCTAAGGGCCTCCCAGGTGGTACTAGGAGTAGAAAGCCCACCTGCCAATCAAGAGACTCAAGAGAAGCGAGTTCGATCCCTGGGTCAGGAATATCCCCAGGAGGAGGGCATGGCAGCCCACTCCAGTATTCTTTCCTGGAGAATCCCATGGACAGAGGAGCTGAGGAGGCTATAGTCCACGGGGTTGCAAAGACTCGGAAAAAACTGAAGAGTCTACTGCACAGTGTATAAGTCCAGGGTTCTTCTACCTGCATCTCTGAGGCTCTCTTAGCAGCTGCACTTCCAAAAGTGTAACCTAAATTAAGCTATAATTTCAGCAGCTTGAGAAATAATATTTTACATACTCCTCATAATCTTGGGTCCATGTAAGCCTCAGGTTCCACAGCAAGGAAAATAGTAGCCAGCAGGAGTATGTGACCACAACTGAACATTCAATTGTGTGGCCAAGGGCTCCCTGAAGCCCTTGTGGGAGACTTCCACACAGTTGGTGTCTAGAAGAGCTAGAACCTTCCACGCTCTTTCTCTCCACCTAGCAAGGGCACCACTTGGTCCATGCTTTTGTCCGGCTTACCTATGATCCATCTCACCAACTCATCTCTTTTTGTTAATTTTTTAAAGATTTTTTTTTGGATGCAGATTGTTTTTGATGTCTTTATTGAATTTGTTGCAGATTTGTTGAATTTGTTTTATGTTTGGGACTTTTGGCCAAGAGGCATATAGGATCTTAGCTCCCAGCCCAGGGATTAAAGCCACACCCCTTGCATTGGAAGGTGAAATCTTAACCACTGGACTGCCAGGGAAGTCCGCATTTCTCTTAGTAATCATGTTAGAGAGTAACATGATTACTCATGTCTCGAGGGTCAGTGTGAGGCTCATATCCAGAACTTTGATTCCAAAAAACATGTGCTCACGCTCACCCACCATACTGAAGAAAGAAAAACAAGTGACAGGATCTAGTCTAGTCAAATTCAAGGGCACAGCAGGATCCATACTGGCTGCCTGGGGAAGATGCTTAGACCAGGACCCAGGGACCTCAGAGGAAGTCTTATCTTTGCCCATCTGCTGTGTTCAGCAAATCCCAGGACACATGGCCTTAGGAGGACAAAGATATACAAGTCCAGTGAGGTTATTGAACAGGAGAAATACTGCTGTAACAAGAGCTACCATTTGATGGATAGTTGCTATTGTATGTATTCAGCTCTACACATGTTCTACCTTTTATCCTTGCAACAGCCTCATAAGGGTGACTTAAGACAGATAAAGAAACCAATTTTCCTACCAGTAAAGTTAGGGATTCTTCAACTTTGCTGCATATTAGAATCACCTGGGGGTTTCCCTGGTGGCTCAGCAGTAAAGAATCCACCTGTAATGCAGGAGACTAGGCAGACATGGGTTCGATCCTTGGGTATGGAAGATACCCTGAAGGAGGAAATGGAAACCCACTCCAGTATTCTTGCTGCAAAATCCCATGGACAGAGGAGCCTGGCAGACTTCGTAGTCCACAGGGTCACAAAGAGTCGGACATGACTAAGCATTCATGCACTGACTGAGAATCACCTGGGAAGTCCTTAAGAATCCCAGTTCCCAGGTTCCACTGCAGGCCAGTGAAAGAAGATCCTTGGTGTGGGACCCAGACCTTAGAATCTGTTAAAGCCCCTTCACCAAATAATAACAGATTGTCATCAAAGTTGAGAACTAGTGGGTTTGTTAGTTCCCATATGGGTTCATTAATGCCCCATATCACACCCCTACTAAAGAGCAGAGTCAGAATTCACACCCAAGTGTGTCTTATTTCAGAGTCCATTGTTGGAACACCTGTCCGATACAATTGCTGTGTAGACACTAGGAAGCAAAAAAATAATATTAATCATAACCATTTAGGAGCAAAATGCTTGGTGATCACAGAGGGAGAGAGCCCTTTTTGGTGGAGCAGTAATGTTCAACCTTGACCACACATTAAAATCGCCTGAGCTCTAAAAATACTACCATCTGAAGACATCTCTTGAAATTCTGATTCCATTGGTCCAGGGTAGACCTGAGTATCGTTATTTTTTTTTAATCTCCCCAGATGATCATAACATTCAGCAAAGGTTGAGAGCCCTCGTTTTATAGAAAGGGAAGGCTCAGGTTACTTCCTTAAGGGTTACAATTCTCCTTTGAAGCAATGTCATTGCATCAATATGATTTGCAGTAAAGTATTCTCTTCCTTCATCCTTCCACATTTGCCTGCGCCTATAAATTTTTAAGCTGTGGGGACTGGGATAGAGAGAAGGGGATAGAATTTAAGTCTGAGCTCAGTCTAATCCAAGGGTGTCGGGAAACAGGGCAACCTTCAACAGCTTTACCCCCTGCCTCTGCCCTTCATCATTATCGTGCATTCTGATTTCTGCCTTGTATGCTAATTGCAGGGAACAGGAATGGAAGAGATGACTCTCTCAATAACAAATCAAATCCTTTCTCACTGTCCTGACATACTGGATTAGGGCATGTTATCTCAGCTCAGCCAATCAGATATCCCCACTCAGCACTTTGAATGTGGGATTAGTGATGCAAAGCACCAAGGACAGTAGAAAATCTGTTTTGGCATCAGCAGTGGTGTCCCATCTAGAGATGGTTTTGTCCAGGCTTCTCATTATCTTGTAACTTTCCTTTTCTCCCACCTATTCTCCACGTGTTTTTCTCCACACTTCCTAGTAATTAAGTTCCCATTTCTTTGTCAGTCAGCCCAAGGTGTTTTCTGTTACTTGCAACTTGCAGCCAAACTAATATACTTCAGCACTATGGAGAGCTCCCAGAGATTATCAGGGCATTCATGTGGATGGTGGGGTCAATGGAACTATCTAATAAAGCCTTTCCCAGAGGGGATGTATGTGTCCTTTGCCTTCATGAAATACACATGAAATAAAATGAATAAAACAAAGCCTGAGCCAAATTATTCTGTTCTCTAGGAGCTGCTTCCCTATAGTAAGGTTGATTTCTTCATTTTGTTAGTCTCATTTCTTTCTGCAGTCATTAAGCTGCCAAGATTGGCTGATGGCTTTGAAGCTGAAATTCCTTACACCCTATAGTGGGGAAGTAAAGTCCTTTTGGCTTCTTAAGATACACCAAGACTTCATTTTCTTACAAGACAGAGTTCAATAACTAAGAGTTTTGGTAAATTGGATTTCCAGTAGTCCAAACTTTATTGTGACTGTTGGGGGAATTTATTTGTTATTTAGTAAGAGCTTTTTTTAAGCCAGTTTTGAAATTTTCTTTCAAGAGTTACTACAGTAAATCTACACTATTGATTTTGCAAGTGATCGTTCTTGGTCACTCTCTGGAGTCAGTTAAATGTTTAAATTCCTCTCTTTATTACTCCAACGATATCATAAGCCCCATATAGGCTGGCATGAAGGGTTCTTCGTTCCTCCAAGGCAAAAGCTTAACAAAGATTTTGGTTGGCTCAGAGAGGAGGAAAGCACAGCCACAGACAGAATTGCAGACAGACTTCTTTTCTTGGTCCCTTCTGCTGGCAAAATGGATCATACCATGGCATCGTGTCTGGCAGGAATAGCTACTGAGTAAATGCACTGTATACAAA
>NW_011494732.1:1661309-1691055 GCF_000754665.1 Bison bison bison | reverse complement strand
GTATACAAATCTGAAGAGATTCCAGTTCATGATGAATGGCAGAGAATCAACATCTACAGTCTGACTTGTTCTCACGGAACTCCTAGATCAGCCCTATAGGGGCATGTTTTTTTGTTTTGTTTTTTGGCTGTGCTGGGTCTTTTTTGCAGCACATGGGCTCTAGAGTTCTTGGACTCAGTAATTGTGGCATGTAGGCCACTCTAGTTGTGGCGCCTGGGCTGAGTTACCCCCACAGCATGTGGGGTCTTAATTCCTGGAGCAGTGATTGAACCTGTGTCCTCTGCACTGGAAGGCAGATTCTTAACCCCTAGACCACCAGGGAAGTTCTTAAAGAGGTATGCTTTAAAGGTGGCTTTAGACCAAATCTAAAGTCACAGAGAAGGAACATAGTGTCAAATCCTGCTAAAATCAGGAAGAACTCACATTTACTGATGTTTCGTAGTTCTGTTCTAAGTGCCTGAGACATATTTGCTCGTTTATTTAATCCTCATATCAACTCCATGAAAAGGAAAGGATTTGAGTTCCCACTTGCCAAGTAGGGGAAAGAGGGTAGAGTTGCCCCAAGTAACCCAGCCAGTAACAGGTGATGCCAGTAACAGGTGACCTTTTGACCTTATGCTCAAAAAGTCTGTTTGGCAGTGGCAGCATAGGGGTCATGACACTGGCTATATTCCCCTGAAAGAGTCATGGGTCATCTTCTACGGGTTCTACTCTCTACACTTCATGAGAATAGAACCCATAGAGTCACAGATTCTATTCTCTCCTTCCTTTTCCCACTTCCTTTCTTTTTTCATTCTTCAATAAAATACTTCTTGGGATTTCCCTGGTGGTCCAGTGGTTAACAGTCCACCTTCTAGCACAGGGGACGTGGGTTCCATCCTTGGTTAGGGAATTAAGATCCCACATGCCATGAGGCAGCCAAGCTCTCTTGCTGCAACTACTGAGCCCATGGGCCACAATTAGAGAGACAGCTATAAGCCACTATGAAAGAGCCCACGTGCTGAAACTAAGACCCAATGCTGTCAAAAATTAAAATTAAAATAAATAAATATTAAAAAAATAAACTACTCCTTGGATGCCCAATATTTACATGTATCACTGAATGTGCTTTAGCCGTAGTGGTTGCGATATGGAGGAGAGGAGTATCTTAAGGACCAATTTCGGCCCCATAGCCAGCATCGTCACATCCCCTGGGTATACACTAAGGGTCCCATGGACCACAGTTGGGAAATCACCACTCTACATCATATTTAGGTCAGGGGTCTTCCACCCCAAAGACAGAGATAAGTTAAAGGCACGTGGCCAACTCCCCAGCATTATTCTCAGTGTAAGCGTTCCTTCGGGGCCACAATAGGATCTTTGGACAACTGGATTTTGGCCACATGCAGTACTCAAAAAGTGAATTTTATTGAATAGTCTGTCAAATAACCAATAGCTGTGTCCCCCAGCAAGCACAGCCAGTGGCCAGCTCTTCTGAAGATAAGGAGATACCAAGGATGAGTGTTCTTGCTAAGAAGGCAAGGTGAAAACCCCTGAAATGAGAGATGTCTTTAGCCCAGTGAAAGGAGAGGCTGGCCAGAGTGTGCAGGAAGGATGTCTAGAAGTTGAGCAGACCTAGATTCCTGCAGGCCTTACCTGCTGAACCAAGAACTCCAAGAGGTCTCCGAGTTTGGAAACACTCCAGGTTCCAGACACGTCTCGCTCATTTTCCAAGGCAAATAATTCACCCTTTAAAAAAAAAAAAGTTTGTTTATTTGTCTGTGCAAAGTCTTAGTTGTGGCACTCAAGATCTTCAATCTTCCTTTTGGCGTGTGGGATCTCCAGTTGTGGCATGCGAACTCTTAGTTGCAGCATGCGGGATGTAGTTTTCTGACTAGGAATCTAAGCCAGGCCTCCTGCACTGGGAGCTCAGAGTCTTAGCCACTGGACCACCAGGGAAGTCCCAGTAATCACCCTTGATGTTGTATAGACCATGACTTGAGGTTCCAGACACTGGGTTGGTTTGCCCTCCCAAAGGGATGGCCAGCATCTCAGAAATTGCTATCCTCAGGGCCCCTCTTCCAGCCCAGAGTACTGGAAGGGAGATTCAGGAGTCCCGCCAGGTGCTTTGGTTGGCACAACAACCTTGCTGGTAACCTCTCATCCCAGCCACTGAGCAGGGCTAAGGGTAACAGAGTGAGGAGCAAACTTTCTGGCTTTTGGGCAAGCTGTGAAGATTGAGTACGTGCATCCTTAACTGATGATCATCCCCAGCAAAGGGAAGGGTCTCCATCACTCTTGACAGTGGTCCCAGCACATGCTTGAGATACAGTGTTACCATCTTTGGCGTTTCTTTCTTGATGTGCCATGGAAAATCCCCCTCAATTCACCTGAAAGCACAAGGCATGCCCAGTAGCTGCCAGCTGAGAAAAATGCTAACTGTTGGCCCACCACTTCCAATATTCAGCCCAGAGGCAAACAGCACTGGGGGTCCCTCAGCCTGGCTTCAGGGTTTCCCAGGTAACTCAGTGGTAAAGAATCCACCTGCCAGTGCAGGAAACCCGGGTTCCATCCCAGGGTTAGGAAGATCCCCTGGAGAAAGAAGTGGCTACCCACTTCAGTATTCTTGCCTGGGAAATCCCAAGGACAGAGGAGCCTGGTGGGCTATAGTCCATGGAGTCACAACAGAGTCAGAAAAATCTCCCTGGCCCACCCTACAAACCCAGCTATATGCCTGGTATGCTCTTCTTTCTTGTTTCTACCAATATTGATTCTTTTGTTTCAGTAGCTCCAGAAAACCTCTCCCATTTTCCCTTCTCTAACCTCCTAAAACAAGGGCTGGCAAACTTTTCCAGTAAAGGTCCAGATAATGAATACTTTAGGCTCCTAAGGATATATACTACCTGACATAATTACTCAGTCATGTGCTCATAACACAAAAACAGCCAGAGACAAAATACCAGTAGGCAGGGCTGTAATTCCAAAGAAGCTATTTACAAAAAAACAGGCAGCAGGCTCGGTTTGGCCAACAGACCACAGTTTGTTCATCTCTGCCCAGGAGAAACTCTCCTGGTGTCTTGTAATTCCATACTCAACTCCCCAACTGCATTAGAGCAGAATGTTTTTGAGAGCACAGAGCTGGGAATTGGAAGACGTGATTCTCGCTCAGTCTTGCTCTAACTCGTGTACAACTCTTGGCAACCTCATGGACTGTAGCATGCCAGGCTCCTCTATCTTCCACTATCTCCCAGAGTTTGCTCAGATTCATGTAGGTGGCTCAGTGATAAAGAATCCTCCTGCCAATGCAGGAAACATGGATTTGATCTTTGGATCAGGAAGAACTCCTGGAGAAGGAAATGGCAACCCATTCCAATACTGTTGCCTGGGAAATCCCACAGAAAGAGTAAACTTTTTGACTAAAGGGCCAGATAATGAATGTTTAGGCTTTAGCCTGGTGGGCTACAGTCCATGGGGTCACAAAAGGGTCAGACACAGTGACTAAAACAAAAACAACAGCAATGGAAACCAGGTAATGGATCTAAAATAATGAAATCTATGGGAGATTCTACATTCAGCTTTTTCTGCCTCTAACTAGCTGTGTGGTTGATGAGCGATTTATGCTACTTAGGCCTTCATTTTGTCATGTGAAAACTAAGATCTTTGTACTGTCGGCCATTTCTGAAGCAGCAGAATTGCTGGGACAAGCTTGCTAAAAATACATATGAAAGAAAAAAGTGAAAGTGTTAGTCCCTCAGTCGTGTCCAACTCTTTGCAACCATATGGACTCTAGCCTGCCAGGTTCCTCTGACCATGGAAATTCCCAGGCAAGAATACTGCAGTGAGTAGCCATTCCCTTCTCCAGGAGATCTTCCTGACTCAGGGCTTGAACTCTGGTCTCCTGCACTGCAGGTAGATTCTGAAAGACCAGGGAAGCCGTGTCAAGTCCCCGGTGCTATGCCTGAAAAGCATTTGCTTTATCCTTGTATTCTAGTTATAATTGTGAGGGAGTAAGCCAAGGGATTGAAAGGTTTTGCCACCAAACAAAGTCAACTTAAAGCTCTTTTCCTTTGCTCTCTTCCAGAAGCAGCAGTTTATTCAATGAGGTTGTGCAGATGAACTTTGAAATCGCCAGCTTCAGCAGCCTCTCAGGGAGCCAGCCCATCACCTGGCAAGTGGAATACCCACGGAGGGGGACCACGGACATCGCAGTGTCAGAGATCTTCATCAGCCAGAAGGACCTGGTTGGCATCGTGCCCTTGGCCATGGTAAGACTTTTGCGAGCATGGATGCACCTGCATTCAGCTATCTGATTGCACCTTGATGTCCTTCTTAGCTTCCCCAGGATGTTGGCTGCAATTGTTTTATGGGATGTTTGCATTCAAAGTTTTCCATCTTCCTACCCGCTTGGAAGTCGCTACTTTTCATTAATCCAGCCTTTCTCAACTTCAGCTAATTTTATACTGGCTTTATGACATTTGCTATTTTATGACATTTGCTATTCCCCTGTGCCAGATATATAGTATTTACTTACTTTTTCTTCTCGAACTCTACACCAGTTCTTTTTATTTCTGTTCCCCTTTTATAAGGAAGCTTTAAGCCACTACATTATTAGGATGAGTGTGGTTTGCTGCTGGTGTAAACCACCCCCAAATCTTAGGTTCCTCATGCAACCTAGGTTGGTCTTGCTTATACCACATGGCTTAGATGATAGGGGGCTCTGTTCCAGGCAGTCCCTCTGGGATCTAGGCTGATGGATATGTCATCATCTTGCAGCTAAAACGGCAGAAACAACATGGCCTTCTTGGAGGCAAAGATAGAGGAACAGTCTGAGTCACATGCAAGCTCTTTTAAGCAATGGCCAACAGATTACAAATGACACTTTCACACACATCCTTGGACAGAAGGAGTCCCCATGGCCCCATCAGATTTCAAGAGGTCTGGGAAACATAGGTGCAGAGGAAAAGTTAGATGACTACCCTGGTCTCTGTCTCATTGCACAAGAAATCAACATATAATTGACACAAATAGAACACAGCACAAATACAGTACATTCAAATCCCTGTTTCCAACTTCCCTGTACAGCTGGAAATGAGGAAGGGAGAGAGAGAATGGTAAGGGGCTAGAAGGATCACTCACCCACGTCTGCCAAGCCCTGAAACTATTCTCAAGAGCCATTCCTAGGCTTGTGCACAAGTGTTAAGACCCCCTTCTAGGAGATGTAAAGATGATGGCATTTCAAAGGCATGGGGAGAGTATTCTAAAGTGTAGCTCCAACTGTTTTTGCCAGAATTCACTTTCACGGACATGGAGTCTGGTGTGGATGTTCAAAAACTAATTTCTGTTCAGCTTTGTTGGCTCAGCCAGTAAAGAATCTGCCTGCCATGTGTGAGACCCTTGACCTGTCCCTGGGTTGAGAAGATCCCCTGGAGAAGTAAATGGCAATCCACTCCAGTATTCTTGCCTGGAGAAGTCCATGGACAGAGGAGCCTGACAGGCTACAGTCCATGTGGTTTCAAAGAATGGGACACAACTGAGTGAATAATTGCATTAGAAATTGGAATGAGCAGGCTTTATTGACACTGGGTTAAGAAATATATTATTTAGAATTCTTTGAGTTACATGTGACAGAAAAGCCAACTCAAATTGGCTTAAGCATGATGAATTCACCAGCTCAGGTAACTTTAAAAGTCTAGAAAAGTGTTTCTCAGATGTTAACGTGCATATAGGTCACTTGACGATTCTCTTCAGATGCAAATTCTCATTTAGGAGGTCTGGGTTGGGTATTTTGTTAAAGCTCCTAAGTTATGCCAGTGCTTCTGGTCAGTGGAGCACAGGTTGAGTATCAAGTATGGAGTGTGTGTGTGAGTGTGTGTGCAAATGATGTCATCATGGAAGGTGGCTCCTTGTCCTGTGTCAGCTTTGTGCTCTTCTTGGCTAGAATCAGTGTCCAGGAGACTCTGTCCCTAAGGTGACTCCTGGTAGTGCCAGGCTGATATATTCACAGTATCATATCCATCAGGAAAAGAGTGAAAACTCATTGCCAACCAGTCAAGCAAATTCTTAGGACTGCTCTGATTGGAACTGATTGGCTGGCTTGGATCTTGTATCCAACCTGGGAAGCCAATCATGGAAGCCAAACAAAATGTGATGCTCTCATTGGCCTGGCCTAGGGAACACCTTCCCCTGGAGCATGTTTGGAATCAGACTAAGAACTGGTAGGCATGGGGCATGATGGGAAAATCTGATTCCACTGAAAGGAGGAATGGATGCTAGTCAGACATAGCAACAGACATACCCATAGGAGGTATTCTCTACCATAGACTTCTCTTGACTTTTCATGTCCTAGAAAAGGCCTCAACAATCTATAGCCCATGGGCTAAATTCAATTTCTGCCTGTTTTTGTGCATCATGCAAGCTAGGAACGACTTTTTCATTTTCAAATAGATACATTCTAAACAGTTATATAAGTAGTTTGTTAATATACTCAGTTTTGCCTCTTGGCTCACAAACCCTAACATGTTTTCTATCTAGCCCTTTAGAGAGAAGATTTGCAGCCCTATGTTAACATAAATTATAGCCTATAAGTGCCTAATTTTTATCCTATTTCAAAAAGATAAGACATCCAGATACTGTGAAAAGTAAAGTCATTATTAGGATATGAGATATTATTTTGGCCACAAGAAACCCCTCTTTGAAGCAAAGTGTTATTATTGTTGTTATTGTGATTTTGTAATACCTTTAAGGTAAAATGAAATGATGACTCACATACCCAGAATCCTATTGTTTGCAAATAACTGTAAAAGAATTCAAACTGTCTGCATCCAAGTGACCACAGGGAGGCTGACCACACAGTGGAGTAGAGTTCAGAGTTTTGATGGCTAGATTTGAACTCATGTGATGTCATCATTTTTCTTCCCCTTGAATGTACAATTTAACCTCAACTCTGCAAAGAGATGTGGACAATTAGGAACTGTATTAGCATGAAGAGTATAAAAGCATCAGTTTGGAGGAATTTCTATTCTCTTATTTTCTGTGTTTTCAAAGTTTATTCTAGAATAAACTTTAGTACATTAATAGGCAGCTGAAATAGAAATTTTTATTTGGAAGAAAGTAGCAAATTAAACTGCAACTTGACTGAAGATGAGACATTAAAAAAAAAAAACTGAAAAAGAGGCAAGTCTTTAGGTCACCTTTAGCAGCCAGTGAGGCAATGGGCTGGTCTTTGAAATAAATGAATTCCCCCAATTGTTGCTCATTTTAAAGAAAAGCAAACTGCAGAAAGGCAAAATAGATGTTTACCAAACGGGAAATGGGCCTCTTTGGGGAGGTTCTCTTAGAATCAAGCCTTCCCAGGTGAAGGTGAAGTTGCTTAGTCATGTCCGACTCTTTGCAACCCCATGGACTGTAGCCCACCAGGCTTCTCCATCCATGGGATTCTCCAGGCAAGAATACTGGAGTGGGTTACCATTTGCTTCTCCAGGGGACCTTCCCGACCCAGGGATCGAACCCAGGTCTCCTGCATTGGAGGCAGATGCTTTAACCTCTGAGCCACCCAAGCCCCTTCCTAAACCCAGGAAAAAAGCCATGAGTCTATTAATGAGATTCTCAGTGACCTTCTGCCTCACTTAGCAACAGCTTCTAACTCCCTGTGAATAAATGAGATGGAAGGAGCAGAGGAGACGGCCCTCAACTCTCTAGCAGACTGATCCTTCTGGGAAGGAGCCCCCTGAATCACACTGCCCACCCCTTGCAGCATCCTAAGTCGAGAACTTGGCCCTGCAAAGCCTTCTTTTGTCCACCCCGCTGTCACTTACTCAGCGATGTGATCCTCTCTTTCTGCAGGGGCAAGAAAGCTTCTGGGTCCAGTTCCATGGGCTTTGAGCATCTCCCACCCCTCCAGTTCCCCCCGCCCAAAGCGCTAACATCAGCTGGGGCAGGAGAGGGGCAGGGATCTGGCTGCGGAGACCAGGACCGAAGGCTGTCCAGGGCAGTCTGGGGCCAGCACAGACTGGGAGCTGGAGCCATAACTTTAGTTCTTGGGCTTCCATTCTTCTTTGATGTAAGAAAAAAGTACTCACGTGTCTAGTTGAGACCCTGTGAGCAGAGGCCAGGTGCAGACCTCCATGTGGCAGTTTCTGCAAGCTGGCAGCACAGATGTGGAGATGCTGGTCTCTTTTCAGGGTAAAGTGATGCAGAATCCACTTGACTTCACCCTGAGCTCTTACGATGTGCAGACACTGTGGGTGTACATTGTCGTCCATCCTGAGGAGTCAGCAGTGAACAGACAGGTCTTTCACTCGGAGGACTGGCACTCGAGGGGGTTGTGGGTGAGAGGGCCAACAGACGGCAAATAAGAAGCTATTTCTTAAGCACTAAGACCAGTCGTGAGAAGATGAATGGCGATATATGAAGATACATGAAGACGAATAAGGCCGGACAAGGGGATGGCGTGTAACCATTTCCCAGTTCTGTTCATATCGCAAAGCTTCTCCCTGCAGTTTATTTAAAAATACAAAGCCAGGGGAGTTTCCCTTCAATCCCTGGTCGGGAAACTAAAATCCCACAAGCTGTATGGTGCAGCCAAAAAACAAATAAATAAGTAAATTTTACAAACATATGAAGGTAAATTTTATGCCAGCAAGAACAGGAGCCCCTAATTTTGGCAGGTGTCAGAAGAGGCCCTTTGTTCCAGGACCCAGGTGACTTTATCCTGGATTGAATTTCCTGGGAAGTGGCAAGATTTACTGAGAATTTTTAAGAATTTCAAATGATTATCACTTTCTACCTTTGCAAACTTAGGATGAAATATTCCCTGACCCCTGAAATACGGTGAGAACTTGGAGGTTTTTTTCTTCCATCAAGCTTTCAAAATTCCTGGATTGTGCCCATATCTCTCTGCATAAAATCAAATTTAAAATAAAGTGGCTATCACTTGGGCTGTTTAAAGGAGAAATTGCTACTTGTTCTCGGGCCTGCAAAGTGATGATCTTAATCCTCACCTCTCCAGGGTGTCACGGAGATTCATTAAGGTTTGAGAGATGCTTGGAGCTGCAGGGCGGAAAGTGCAGCAGGAAAGAATTGTGGGGAAAGAGATAGCAGGGTCTGCCCCTCTCTTCTGCCCTGCTCTGCCCTCCTCTGGACCCTGGGTGCTGACCCATATGGACCACAGCCCTAGCCTCCCTTGCCCTCTGGCTTCTGGTGGGGTTTTTAGCCAGTGGGAGGTGTTGATGCCCTAACCCCCTTTCACCCCCATCCCCTGCTGTGTCTATGAATATCATCTTATTTGGAAGTAGCATCTTTGCACCTGTGATTTAGCTAAAATGAAATCCAAGGGAATTTCCTGGTGGTCCAGTGGTTAGGACTCATTGCTCTTCAATGCAGAGTCCCAGGTTTGATCCCTGGTCAGGGAACAAAGATCCACTGAAGCCACTGCTAACTGCTGCTAAGTCGCTTCAGTCGTGTCCGACTCTGTGCGACCCCATAGACGGCTTCCCACCAGGCTCCCCCGTTCCTGGGATTCTCCAGGCAAGAACCCTGGAGTGGGTTGCCATTTCCTTCTCCAATGCATGAAAGTGAAAAGTGAAAGTGAAGTCGCCCTGTCGAGTCTGACTCTTTGGCGACCCCATGGACTATAGCCTACCAGGCTCCTCTGTCCATGGGATTTTCCAGGCAAGAGTACTGGAGTGGGGTGCCATTGCCTTCTCCATTGAAGCCACATGATATGGCAAAAAAAAAAAATTGTTCTTTATTTGAAAAGCGAGGTCCAAAATCCAATGACTGATGTCCTTACAAGGAGAGCTAGATTTGGACATCTGGAGGAGACCAAGGGGAGGAAGGCCATTTGAGGAAGGTGACAGAGCTCAGAGGGAGGCATGTACAAACCAAGGAAAGCGAAAACTGCCAGCAGCCTACAGAGTCTAGAACAGATGCAAGGAAGATTTTCTCCTAGTGCCTTCAGAGGGAGGCTGGCCCTACAGACACCCTGATTTTGCACTTCTGGACTGCAGAATCCTAGGAGAATTTCTGTGGTTTTAAGCCACCCAGTCTGTGGTACTTTGTTATGGTAGCTCTGGAACACTAATGCAACGTTGTCCCTTCCCCTCTTGCTGTCTTCCCTAATCCCTCCCTTCCCTCTGGCTGCACATCTACCAGGAGCATGGTCCTTTCCACATACAGCTCTGTCCTGTTTGATTCTCCTCTTTCTGGGTACCAGTAACTGGGCTACTTACCCCAGGCTCCCAGCTGGGATGGGCATCTGGGTGTTCCACCATCCCTGGATGTTTCCTTTGATCCTGCCCACAGCTCTGTCATCACACGCTCTCCAGTTCTACTCCATTGGGTGGACTATCTGTTTTCAGCCAGGATGCTGAGGGATACTGAAGGTTAGGGTTAGGGATACATGCCCTAGACTCTCCTTCCCAGAGGATACCCAGCGATTATCCTCAGTCTGTGAGGGAGCGATTAAGGTATCTCACTGGGGAATCTGAACTCCATGGTTGGACTTCTCCACCCAGTGGCATCACACGGTTACTTGTCTACACCCTTTGCCATTGCTAAATTCAGAGAATGGGGGAATGGAATGTGCATTTGCTAGCCTGTGGCTTTGCAGAAATGCTCTTGGTCCCCCTTGTCAATCTACAAGTGATGGATGACTTAACTGTGCTCTGAGATCTGTGGGGAAGCGTGTTAGCAATATCCTGTGTTGGAGAAAGGCAAAGGCAAGCATTCACTCCGGAGAACCGAGAGACATCTCCTTTGATGGGGATGGGAGAATATTATTTTTAAAAAGACAATGAAAAAATAATGTGTTCTTATTTTCCCGAACACCTTGATCTCCACGCTCCTTCTCCTACTTGAAGATTTTACATTTCTAATTCCCTCGGAGTATTTTAAGGATGGCTTTGATGCTCTTGGCAATTGAAAAATGTTTGCTCAGTTGAAAAATAACTATATGAGCAGAAGAAGTGTTTCCTTGTCACAGCTGGAGATTTACTTTGGAATTCAATTTTAAAGTATCCCTCCCTCCAAGTCACCAATGCAGATTTGTGTCTCAAAAGCTGATCTATGACTCATCTGAAGCTGTTTTGACAATGGTTTCAAGGTTGCTGATTAATTATCCAATACATGGTACCTTATTCACTGCCTGCCACAAAGAAAATGCTCCAAAAATATGATTATGATTGCCATTCATATTTTCATCATCATTATCTGATCTTGGGTTTCCCCATCAGTAAAAGGAAGGGTTGGGAATCAACAATCAATCTAGTCTCTTCCAAGTTTATACTTTGCCTCATTTTCTTACATTATGCATGTAGAAAGTAAAAGCTGTGCTCTAATTTTAAAGATTACATAACTTCACTGGGGAAGAGAGACAGAGATGGAGAGAAAAGTGATGCTGACCTAGGAAAATTAGTTGGAGGGACTCACAGGCCAGCACTGTCTTCTTCCTTACCCTGAATGTCAGTCAGAGCCCCTGTACCGTAAGAGCAGAGCCCTGGAGAGAAAACCAGAGCTCAGTGCAACTAACTGCCAGACCATAGCCCACCAACTTCTCATTTTTACTACGTCCATCTACCACTGAGTTTATCGTTGACTTAATATTTTCTCTCGGCAGAGAACAATCTAGGAATTGAGAGCCAACTATGTTGGCCTAAGTCCCAGCTCTTCCTCTGAATGACTGTGTGACCTTGGACAAATGCGAATGATATTATTTTGTTCTTTTTCCTGACTGAGTAATATTCAACTGTATACCTGAACCACATCTTTACCTATTCATCTGTCGATAGAATTTAAGTTGTCTCCATGTCCTGGCTTGGAGAAGGCAATGGCACCCCCACTCCACTACTCTCGCCTGGAAAATCCCATGGATAGAGGAGCCTGGTAGGCTGCAGTCCAGGGGTCGCTGAGGGTTGGACATGACTGAGAGACTTCACTTTCACTTTTCACTTTCATGCATTGGAGAAGGAAATGGCAACCCACTCCAGTGTTTTTGCCTGGAGAATCCCAGGGACAGGGGAGCCTGGTGGACTGCCGTCTATGGGGTCGCACAGAGTCGGACACGACTGAAGCGACTTAGCAGCAGCAGCATGTCCTGGCTATTGTGAAAGGTGCTACAGTGAGCATTCGGGTGCAGGTATCCTTTCAAATTACAAAGACTTTATTCTGAGAAGGATTCTTAGGCTTCACCAGCCAGTGAGAGATGCCCATGACACAGAGATGGCTAGAAGCTACTGCCGCAGAGAATTAAACTTTCACCCCAACTTCTCCATAACCCCCACCTGCAGGGAGAAGGATGCACCACCATCTCCTTATTAAGTGCCTACTGTGTGCCAGGCATGGTTTTATTGTTTATTTTTTTTAAAGATTTATTTATTTGGCTGCACCAGGTCTTAATTAAGGCATTCAAGATCTTTTAGTTATGGCCTGTGGGATCTAGTCCCCCGAGCAGGGCTGGAACCTGGGCCCCCTGCATTGGGAGCGTAGAGTTAGCCACTGGACCACCAGGGAAATCCCCAGGTAAGGTTTTAGATGCTGCTGGCTGCGTCCCCACTCAGCATCTTTGCCCTTGCTGAGCCCTCGATCCCCTGCCAAAAGGCTCCTCCATCCCTGCATGCCTGGTTCCTGCAGACTCAGCCCCGACTTCATCCTGAGAGGGTCCCCCTCCCCCCATAACATCAAGAGCTGCCCCCTGACACCTCATACTATCATGTTCCCATGTCTTAGTCTCTTCATATCTGATGGAATTCCTCTTCAATCATCCCCGACACTGTCTTTCTTACGTTTTGTTTCTGTATTCATCATAACATAAATCCTGCCTCCCCCAGTCCCCACCTCGATCTGGAATGTTGGCTCAGTGACAGCTAGGATTTTGTCCCTATTTCGTTTTGGCCTAGAGTCCCTTACTGTCCATTCATTCCATGCATGCATGCTCGGGCGTTCAGTCATATCTCACTCATTGCGACCCCATGGATTCTAGCCCACCAGGCTCCTCTGTCCATTAAATTTTCCAGGCATGAATATTGGAGTGAGTTGCTATTTCCTCTTCCAGAGGATCTTTCCAACCCAGGGATTGAACCTGCATCTCCTGCATCAGCAGGTGGATTCTTTACCACTGAGCCATCAGGGAAGCCCCCTTTCATTCCATCTTCCATTAAATATCGGCTGTGAGCTGGCTGTGTGTCAAGCTGGGGAAACAGCAAAGAACAGTCCCGTGTACAGCATCCCAGGGATTATCCTGCAATGTCCACTTTGAAAGCCCCCTGCGTGCCTGGGTTCCTTGTTTCCTCTGGTTGCCTCTCATCTAAGATGACGAGTTCTGCGGTGCAGACGCACCCCTGCAGCACCATGCGTCTGCTCAGTCCCAGCACCCAGCATCCGAGGAGGCAGAGCTCCACATCCAGAGGATGCTGGGTCCTGGTCAGTTCCACAGGAAGGAAGGTGAGAGTGGCCTGGAAACTACTGAACAGGATAGCAGCCTGCATCTTAAAGACTCCCGGTGGCCAACGAGATGCTACAACAGAGATAATGAATTGTGGGCACAGAATTCTACTCCC
This sequence comes from Bison bison bison, assembly GCF_000754665.1. Taxonomy (NCBI): domain Eukaryota; kingdom Metazoa; phylum Chordata; class Mammalia; order Artiodactyla; family Bovidae; genus Bison; species Bison bison. The sequence goes on along the minus strand of NW_011494732.1, from coordinate 1,677,523 downwards.
TCCCTGCTGGCTCCCCTAACCCCTCTGATGTGGCACACTCTGATGTGGTACCCAACCATCTGTGCTGTGTTTCTCTCAAACTGGTCTCGAGGCAGCCGAGTCCCCTGCCTTACAGCCACCAGCCTCATCCAGGCCACCGCCATCTCCCTGCCTCTGTCCTGACTCCCGACAGCTCATTCCTCTCACTGAGAACCTGACTAGATGTCTCTCCTCTGGGCAGTCACTCTTCTGATAACTCCTATTGCACTTAACAAAAAGAAAGAAAGAAATACAGTGAACCTCACCAGGACCAAGGCAGCCCTGAATGTCTAGCCCACAGCTACTCTCTGATCTACAGACCTTTCTCAGACTTCCTTGGCAATCCAGTGGTTAGGATTCCACCTTCCAATGCAAGGGGCATGGATTCAATCTCTGGTTTGGGATCCAAGATCCCACATGCCTTGCGGTCAAAAAAACGCAAAACCTAATACAGAAGCAGTATTATAACAAATTCAATAAAGACTTTTAAATGGTCTACATCAAAAAGAATAAACTTTTAAAACTGAATAAACGAAGAGACCACCTCCCCTTGCACTGCATTCCAGCCCCAGGGCCTTTCCACCTGCTGTTTCCTGTGTCTGGAGCTTCCCTCCAGATTCTGTACTGCATCTTTCCCCCGCATTATACAGGACCCTGCTTAAATCTTCTCAGACTTATTTTAGTGATTTCCTCTTCTCACAGTCCGATCACTCTTTCCCTTCTGAGTATCTTGATTGTCTTCCATAGCAAGACAGAAAATCGCGTATTTATTTACCTGTTCATTGTCTGATTTTCCCCGCTGGCATGTCAGTTCCAGGAGGGCAAAGACCACTCTGTCAACAGCATTGAGAGCAATGCCTTGCACCCAGTAGATGCTTGATAAGGAACTGTTGAATGAATGAATGAATGACCCACTGCATCTGTTTTCCCCACTTAAGTGTAAGCTCCTGGAAGTTAAGGACTCCTGTCTCTTTCATCAGCGCCTGGCGCTACCCCTTCCAAAAGGACACCACTCCAAAATACTTATTGCCTAAATTTCTCCAGCCAAAAGAAAGATGTATGATTCTCATTGTTTGCTGAGTGCAGGTTACTGATGCCAAGGCGAGCATTCAATAACTGTCAGCCCTTCTTCTACAGCCTCATAATAATGTCAGCCCTTGCAACAGGTTAGAGCACTCATCTAGGAATGAATTTACAGTTCATTTGCAGTAATTGTCACACAAGAGGGAAAAAAGGAATATTTTGGAGGGAAAGCAGAGAAGATGTGTCTCTAATGGAAGTAATGAATTCTCCGGAGCCGTTTCAATCCCCTTTACAAATAGACTACGTATTTAGACCCGCTTTATAGTGTCGTCCACTGATTTTTTTCAAATGGGGAGAAAGTTCAATGGCTGCTCAGAGTCTTTTGTTCAGCTTTAGTTCATAAATTTGAAGACTTTAAAATCAAGTTGTGGGGACTTCCCTGGTGGTCCAGTGGTTAAGACTCCACTTTCTACTGCAGCCAGGTGTGCGTTTGATTTCTGGTTGGTAAACTGAGATCGCATATGTTTACATAGCCAAAAATAAAATAAATGCAAACTGAGAAAGGAGTGTGGATTGTGCTATTTCCATGGTTCTCAAACCTGAGAATGGTAGACATCACCTGGGGGCCTTATTAAAATATGGATGGCCAGCCCCACTGCAGAGTCTGGAGGTTGTGGGTAGATCCCAAGAATTTGCATTTCTGACCATTTCCTGGTGACACTGATGCTGCTGCTCCAAGGACCACTGCCCTGGATCAGGGCTTCCGATGCTTGGTTTTCCCTTTGCAACACCCATCTCTCCCCACCACGATGTTCTGTGTGTACTTATTGACTGTCAGAGGCCCATCTCCCCTCTGGCCGGTCATCTCCATGTGGATAAGTCCTTGGACTTGTTCATGGCTGTGTCCTCAATTTCTAGAACATTTCTCAGCACCTAGAGATATTCAGTAAATACCTCCATTGAATTAATGAGTTCTGATAATGTATAAAGGGCTTCCCAAGTGGCTCAGTGGGTAAAGAATCCACCTGCAATTCAGGACACACAAAAGATGCAGGTTTGATCCCTGGGTCAGGAAGACCCCCTGGAGGAGGGCATGGCAACCCACTCCAGTATTCTTTCCTGGAGATTATGGACAGAGGAGCCTGGTGGGCTATAATCCACAGGGTCACAAAGAGTCAGACATGACTGAAGCAACTGAGCACCACTCAAAAAATATATATACCTTCTGCATATGCTACTCATTATTAATTTCAGTTACAATCTGGGGAGGAAAGAGACATATTTAGAAGCTTATAAAGCAGTATTGTCCTGTGAAACTTTGTTCCATATCTGTACCACCAGCTACATGGAGTCCTCGAGCACTTCCAGTTGGCTAGAGTCACAGAGGAATTGAATTTTTAACTTGACCTAAGTGTAATTCATTGTAATGTAAATAGCCACATGTGGCCAGTGGGCCCTTTATCAGATGGAGCAGTGATACAGGGGATGGTGATGAAGATGACTGGATGGGAAAGGTAGGTCCAGATTCTGTCCTGCTTTGAGTCCAGACCTTTCCATCATTCTCCCTCTGTTCAGCGCTCAGTGTAGCTCCTATGGGACTGTTCAGTAATGGGGCTACATTTTTTTCCATATTGTATATGATCTGATCTGTTAAACTTGAAAAGGCATGATGAACGATCTTTGAATTCCTTGTGCTTTATCAGCACAGTTTTGGAGCAGATGTCAAGAAAGAAGCTCCACTGGCTTAACCTAAAAGGAGAGTTAACTCCATTGTCCAAGGGCTTCAGGCACAGTTGGATCCAGGCGCTCAAGCAACATTTCCTACCATTTGTCTTTTTTTCCAAGTTCTGCTTTTCTGTCTGCAGACTTTCCTTTTCAGGCAGGATTTCCCAAAGGTTACTGCAGACTTCCATTCAAGTAATTTAGCATCCCTAGGAGAAAGGCTGCCTTTCCCCCAAGAGTTCCAATGGAAGTCTCAGATCTCATCCCAGGTCACACTGATTATGATTGACCGAGCACAATGTGTGTGCCTCAGAATAAGGCCGGATCCAAAAAGAACTACAAATAATTGGAGGGGAATGGGGGAAGGATGGATCAGGGGGCTTAGCAGACAAAGCCCAAGAGATACCAATTACAGTGCTTCACAGACACCACAGGCAGGGCTCAGCTTACTGCTGCCTTGGTTTGTGAGTCATGACTCTCCATGGAATGAGCACTCAGGCAAAGGGTGAGCCCCAACCTGGGCTACACATCAACTTTCACAGCCTTTCATACAGCTTTGATCCTCTCTGCCTGCATTCTGCCTGGCTCACCTCTTGCCCAGCATTATGAAGACAGAATAGAGGATAAGGCTAACCTCCTAGACTGTGGCAAATGCCTGGCCTCCAATCCCAGCTCCACTACTTTTCAAGCTGTGTGGTCATGGGCAAGTCACCTTACCCTCTATCTGTGTGTTTCCTCACCCGTGAAATGAAGATAATGACAGTCCCTACCTCACAGGGTTGTCATGAGGATTACATCAGATGATACATAGGAAATCCTCAGAAGAGTGCTTTCTTCTCTTTGTCTTCATCCATGCTCAGTCATGTCTGACTCTTTGTGGGCAAACCCATGGACTGTAGCCCGCCAGGCTTCTCTGTCCGTGGGATTTCACAGGCAAGAGTACTGGAGCAGGTTTCCATTTCCTTCTCCAGGGGATCTTTCTGACCCAGGGATTGAACCCCTATCTCTTGCATCCCCTGCATCAGCAGGTGGCTTCTTTACCAGCTGAGGTACCGGGGAAAACCCAGAAGAGTACCTGGCACGTATTAAATGCTATATAAATGCCAGCCATTATAATTGAGGAGTAGCGATTGTAACAGAAATTTCATTAATTAGCTCCACCGCATTCATAGTAAAATGGCTTATTTACTACCGAAGTGCAAATTCCTGTTATTTGTTAATCCATACAGTCTATTAATGTTCTTTTTTTGCTTCGAGTACATACTCCAAGTTCATTAATATTATGCACATTCCTGCCCTGATACATCTGGTGGGACCATGCCCTTAATTACTGTATGAGTGGAAGAACAAGAGGGTTTCTTTTGTTGTTTGTTCTCTCCAAAACTATGAAAATGAGCAGGTAATAGAGTCAGAGGAGCACTCCAGAGCGTGACAAGCTCCTTTCTCTACACTTTAGGTGTGTGCACAGCATTGAGGAGCTGGTTGATAAGGACATCCCTTCCACACTTAGTCTTGTTGCATTTCATTCCTTTTTTCCATCAAATGCTTCTCCTTGGATCTTTGTGAAATACTTCTCCTTAAGTTCTGCATGCCCTTGTGCATCAGTTGGCAGAGTATGGAATGGAAATCCTTGAGTGGGGTGGCCCCCGGACCCCTTCATGGAGTCTGAGATGAAAACTATTTTCATAATAATACTATCAGTTCAGTTCAGTTGCTCAGTCAGTCCGACTATATTATAATAGCTATCTATTGATGTATAACATGGAGAAGGAAATGGCAACCACGCCAATATTCTTCCCTAGAGATTCCCGTGGACAGAGGAGTCTGGCAGGCTATAGTCCATAAGGTTGCAAAAAGTCAGACACGACTGAAGTGACTTAGCACGAATTGATATATAACAAATTATCCCAAGATACAATGGCTTAAAATAAGAAGGGGCCAGGAGTTCAGGACCATCTCTGCTGGACCAACTCTCCATCTCAAGGTCTTTCATGAGTTTGCTGTCCAAGTATCGGCTGGAGCTGCATCATCTGAAGGCTTGAGTGGGGTTGGAGGACCCACCTGCAAAGTGCCTCATTCCCACGACTGATGAATTAGGTCTCAACAGGGGACGGCTGGCTTTCCTCAGAGACCAAGGTGGAAACTGCAAAGCCTTTTATAAAAGACTCAGCAGACACACACCATTGATTGTCTGTATTCTATTGATTACATCAACCATCACTGACTCAGTGTGGGAGAGGAATACACAAGGGTCTGACTACCTGGAGGCAAAGATTACTGGGGGCTCTTTGGAAAGACTGGCTCTCCAAGTTGTGATGATGTGATTTGCTTTATCCACTCTCTTTCTGTCTTTGTGCAGAGGTATAGAATGATATCCTCCTTTCTCGTCTTTGAGTTTTTTATTGCTGAGTTTTTATTGACATATAGTTGATTTGCAGCATTGTGTTCATTTCTGCTGTATAGAAGAGAGACTCAGTTATACACATATATATGCTTTTTTTAATATCCTTTTCCATTATGGTTTATCTCAGGATTTAATCCAGTACCCTGTGCTATACAGCAGGACCTTGTTTATCCATTCCATATGTAATAGTTTGCATCTGCTAATTCCAAATTCCCAGTCCTTCCTTCCCCAACTCCCCTTACTCTTACTGCCCCTTACTCACACTATGTGTGTGGGTCTGTTTCTGTTTCATAGATAAGTTCACATGTGTCACACTTAAGGGATATCACATGATATTTGTCTTTCTCTGCCTGACTTATTTTTATTTAGCGTGACAATCTCTAGGTCTATCCATGTTTCTGCAGTTGACATTGTTTCATTCTTTTGTATGGCTGAGTAATATTCCATTGTATACATGCACCACATCTTCTTAATCCATTCATCTGTCGATGGCCATTTAGGTGCTTCCACATCTTGGCTATTGTGAACAGTGCTACAGTGAACACTGGGAAGCAAATCGAAATGAATTAGACTTTTGTCCAGAAAGATGATGTCGTCCTTCTAACAGCTTAGGAGATGTGTGCTTTTGTCATCTTGAGCTTTCAGAACTCTCCACTTTAATTTCTAATACAATAAATATTGATCAGCATAACCTACATAGGCAACAGCTCTTTTTGTTGTTATTCAGTTGCTAAGTTGCATTCAGCTCTTTGAGATCCCATAGACTTCAGCACATCAGGCTCCCCCGTCCTTCACTCTCTTAGCGTTTGCTCAGATTCATGTCCATTGAGTCAGTGGTACTATCTAACCATCTCATCCTCTACCTCCCACTTCTCCTTTTGCCTTCAGTCTTTCCCAGCATCAGGATCTTTTCCAGTAAATCAGATCTTCACATCAGGTGACCAATGTATAGGAGCTTCAGCTTCATTATCCATCCTTCCAATGAATATTTAGAGTGATTTCTTTTAGGATTAATGGTTTGATCTCCTTGCAATCCAAGGGACTCTCGAGTCTTCTCCAATACCACAATTCAAAAGCATCAATTCTTTGTGGCCCAACTCTCACATCTGTACATGACGGGTCCCCAATAATTTTTAAGACTGTAAATAAAAGGACCCAAAGACCAAAATGTGTGAGAACCCCTGACCTGGGCTGGGAGAAATGGGTACTAGTAATAAAAGGAGGTGTTTAGGTAGAGTTAAATTCCAGATTTTATCTTCTTGACCAAATAGTTCTTTACAAATGTGTAAATTACGTGTGAACAGAGACTTTTTTTTTTTACCTTAAATGTAAATCATTTTACATATTTTATTTTTTGCCACTTTATTTTTTTTTAATTGAAGGATAATTGCTTTACAGAATTTTGTGGTTTTCTGTCATACATCAATAAGAATCAGCCATAAATACACCCGTGTCCCCTCCCTCCCGAACCTCCGTCCCATCTCCCTCCCCATCCCACCCTTCTAGATTGTCATAGAGCCCCTGTTTAAGTTCCCGGAGTCATACTGCAAAGTCCCATTGGCTGTCTATTTTACACATGGTATTGTAAATTTCCATACTACTCTCTCCATACATCTTACCCTCTCCCTCTTCCCCTCCCTCTGTGTCCATAGGTCTGTTTTCTAAGTCTGTTTCTCCACTGCTGCCCTGAAAATAAATTCATCAGTACCTTTATTCATTATTTACCTTTCCAACAAGAAACCTCTTCACATGACCTTTCCTCCGGAAAAATTCATGATTAATGATTAATATTCTCAAGGCAATGGGAAAACAACCAAGGGCAGATGTCAAGTTATCTGTGGCTTCATATACAGAATGACCTATTGGTTCATTCATGGAACAAACATTCATTGAATGTTCACAATATGTCAGGTGAATGTTCTAGACTTTAAGCATAATGACAGAACTAAATAATCAAGGTTGCTGCTGACATGCTCTATGAATCAACACGCCCTTCATTAATGAAATCACAAAGGAAAGAGGGTGGATTTAGAAACCAGTCTTCTCCGTCTTAGCAGAGATGGCTATAAAAATACATGTATGCCTTCTCTTCCTAATTCATGATGTTCTAGGCAGAGTCTTCATGCAAATCAGAAAGAGGTGCCTTTCCATAGGACACTCGACTTCCCTCTGTCAGAAAATCGACCATATCTGCAATGTGAATGTGGAGCCCTTGTGCAGTGCACAAATTGCCCAGCTGTGCTTGGCAGCCCTGCCTGAACCTATCCGCAGACCAAGAAAAACTCACTGTTCTTAGTTACAGGGAAAAGGGTTCTGTTCTATCTATTGTTCATTCTTTTGTCAGTTTCCTTTCACCCTCATTTTAGGTTTTAGCACCAGACTAGAGACCAATTTCTGCCTTGCCTGTGCCTGAGTCTAAAGTGACAGTCATTTGTGGCTCAAGGTTCTAGATATGCCTTTTACTTCCTCTCCTCCCAAAGGGGCCTTGGGAAGGGAGGATTTATCAGAAAACTAGTATGTGAGCAGTATGTAATTCCTTTTCCCAACCCTTACTGTCAGGTGGTCATAGCTGCAGAAACTCTCTTCACTCTTGCTAATAAATACTGGGTTGGGTGGGTGTATCTATCACCCACAAAAAAGGGATAAATGATCCAGTTACTCTGAGCAGGAATTTTAAATCACTCACTGTCATCAGACCTAAAATTCACTTACAAATGTGAATAGTATCTCAGATACCTGTTCGCATAATGTTAAGAGGCTCTAAATAACAAACTTTCTAAAATACTGCATTGTGTCCTGTAATGGAAAGGAAAAAAAAAAACAGTTTTCCGAATGCTTACAGAATCCCTGTTGTGCTCAAGTACAGAATCGCTGAAGCTGGAGTCCCTGCATACTAAAAAATTCTTGAAAGTAAAAATGAAAGGAATTGTTAATGGAATTTCATTTTCAAGAACCTTAGGTGGGTGCAGATTTGAATGAGAATTAATCTTGGTATTTTACTTTATAAATTAATATAAGAGCTCCTAGATGAAACGAGATTTTTTTTGTCTCCATCTAGATGTTGTCACAGAGTTTAAAAAGGTCAAAATCAGCACATTCATTTATTTTTATCGAAAAGTGTTCCCTTTGCCTTCCAAAACATACCGGGAGCATTCTCACTTTCCCTTTGAGGGGCCACCTGCCACCAGGTGACATAGGAACCCCTGAAACTGATCTCCATTAACTAAAAGCAGCCTGCAGTGAAGTTATAACCCCTCAGGACTGCAGCATATCATCCTGAGAGCCCTCGGCAACTTGTAGTTCTGTTTCTGAATATAAAGAGAACTCCTGAGCAGCCATGGCAGATTAAGTGGGTATCCTTTCCACAGAGCATAGTCCTGCCATACCACCTTCTTACCCTGAATCCTGCCCTTGTCCACAGATTGTGGGAAGACTCAAAGTTTAGGACAAAATGCTTACGGCACATGGTGCATTCAAGGAGCCCAGAAGGTGAGTCCAGCTACTTCCTGAAGCCCCCATGAGCCCACCCCTCAGTGAATCTCCCTATCTCAGCTCCATTATTCCCCTTGTCCAGGTTGAATAATCATTCTTCCCTCTAACCAATCTAGAATCTCAGAGATGAGCTAAGAGGCTGTAACTATCGTCTAAGGCATTTTTTTACCATAAACTTTGTAAAAAAAAATTAAAAAAGATTTATTTATTTATTTATTTTAGGTCTTTGTTGCTGCCTCAGGCTTTCCCTAGTTGCAATGAGTGGGGGCTACTCTCTAGTTTCAGGGAAGCCCCTACCACAGCCTTTTCCAGATTATACTTGCTGACTCATTTTTAAGGTGTCACCCCCATGCCCCTCTCTCTGCTGTACAATCATGCTTCTGGGAGACACAGAAAACAAAATAAAGCCTCCCCAGCTCCACACATCCCCACTGGGATCCCACATTGGATGCAGAGTGGGAATTCCCAGAACAGGGCTTTGCCAAGTTCACTGCGAATATTTGCCTTTCCGTGGCCTGATTTCTCTGAAAGCTTCTGTGTCTAGGTAGGGACTCTGGAACTTTCATAATCAGCAAACAAAAAGGTCACCAGTAATTTGGGGCCTGATTTTAATTGAGATTATTTATGACATGAGTTTGGAGAAGGAAACCCACTCCAGTACTCTTGCCTGGAAAATCCTGTGGACGGAGGAGCCTGGTGGGCTACAGTCCATGGGGTCATGAAGAGTCGGATATGAATGAGCGACTTCACTTTCACTTTTCACTTTCATGCATTGGAGAAGGAAATGGCAACACACTCCAGTATTCTTGCCTGGAGAATCCCAGGGATGGGGGAGCCTGGTGGGCTGCCGACTATGGGGTCACACAGAGTCAGACATGACTGAAGCGACTTAGCAGCAGCAACAACAAATGACATGAGTTTCCTACTGAAGGACACCATGGGAAATATGAGAGTGCCTTCCTTTTTTGCACAACCTCCAGAAGCTTCTAGCTTAACGTGAAGCTAGAAGGGAGGTGAAGCTAGAAGGGAGGTCTGGCTTGGGGTCTCTTGTCCTCAGTTCTGCAAAGAACTGGACTGGATACGCTTCTTGGTTCTGTGAGTGGCCAAAAGCTAGACAGCGCGTCGTAACCCCCATTCCCTGACATCTGCTCAGCACTCTACAGTTTATAAAAGACTTTCCCATATTTGGTCTTGTTTCATGTTCATCAGTGTCATTCATGGAGAATCCTCTTTGAAGGCAAACCTCACCAGTCATTGTTGTTGTTCAGTCGTTTAGTTGTATCTGACTCCATGTGACCCCATGGACTGTAACCCACCAGGCTCCTCTGTCCATGGAATTCTCCCGTCAAGAGTACTGGAGTGGGTAACCATTCCCTTCTCCAGGGGATCTTTCTGACCCAGGAAACGAACCAATATCTCCTGCATTGGTAGGCGAGTTCTTTACCACTGAGCTACCTAAGAAGTGCAGACCACCAGTATCCCTCTGAAAATGTCGTGTCATCCCAAGGAGCCTAACCCGAGGATCAGAGGCAAAAACTATCAACAATTTCCAGAAATTAGAACGGCCCCCATTTGGTGAATCTCTGAAAGCCAAGTTTGCTGAATCACATTGAGATCCGTTTCCATGATGATACTGATTAATCCTTACTGAGTGCTGGCGCTGTGCTAAGTGCTTCAGAGTCATTGTTTCATTTTATCCTTAGAGCAGCTGCTTCCTCAGTGTCTGAGCCTATATTATCTTCAACTTATGGGTGAGGACATTGAGCTAATGATACTAATACTAGCTACAATATTAGTATTGTAGCTAATACTCTTGCAGTGACATGGGTTGGAAATGGTGCAAGTGGAGTTTGAACCCATATCTAACTCCAGGGTCTCTCTTCTTGACTTTCATACTTCATCCTGGAAAAGACTGATGGTAGAAGGATGCAGAGGAGGAGGTGAGTGATGACGAGGCTATTGATGATAAGTGGTGGTGATGTGATGGAGATGGAGATTGTGGTGAAGGTGACGATGGTGATAGTGATGGTGAGGGGGATGATGGCAATACCAATGGTAATGATGGCGATAATGATGATCATGAACATGGTGATGGTGAGGGTGATGGTGATATCATGGTGGTGGTGATATGGTGATGATGATGATTCTGGTGACAGTGATGATGGTAGTGATGCTGATGCTGATGGTGGTGATGGTGATGGAGATGATGGTCTTGGTAATAATAGTGATATCATCATTGAGAATAGCCAAAAGTCAGATCTGATGAATGAGAAGTTGGAGAAAGAGAATGATGTCTTGGATTCAAAATCAGGAGTCAATAAATAGAAGCGATTTACTTCTTTCTTTTCTTGTGTCCATACCTTCACTCTGAGAGTAGTTCCCAAGGATGAGCAACCACAATATCCTAGATATGGGCACCTCAGAGGAATAGACTGGTCCCCCAATACGGTGACCAACCATGTCAGTTTGCCCGGAACTGAGAAGGTTCCTAGGATTGGGGACTTTCAGTTTTAAAACTGAGACAGTCTGGACAAAACCAGAGTGAGTTGGTTACTCTTCCTCCCAAATTGACTTTGGGGTTACAAACAGTCGTGGTCTGTTGTAGTTATTTAAAGACCATCTTTTTGCTTTGTGATTTCCTGGTGGCTCAGATGGTAAAGAATCTACCTGCGATGCAGGAGACCTGGATTTGATCCCTGGAACAGGAAGATTCCCTGGAGAAGGAAATGGCTGGCTACTCCAGTATTCTTGCCTGGAGAATTCCATGGACAGAGGAGCCCGGCGGGCTACAGTCCATGGAGTTGCAAAGAGTTGGACGCTACTCAGCAATTTACTTTTAACTTTTGTTACTTTACAAGCAGAGATTCTTAAGATTCTGTTGACTATAAGAAAAGAGATCAAACCAGTCAATCCTAAAAGAAATCAGTCTTGAATATTCTTTGGAAGGACTGAAGCTGAAGCTCCAATACTTTGGCCACCTGATGCGAAGAGCTGACTCATTAGAAAAACCCGTAATGCTGGGAAAGATTGAAGGCAGGAGGAGAAGGGGATGAACGGAGGATGAGATGGTTAGGTAGTATCACCGACTCCATGGACACAAGTTTGAGCAAGCTCTAGGAGTTGGTGATGGACAGAGAAGCCTGGCATGCTACAGTCCATGGGGATGCAAAGAGTCAGACATGACTGAGTGACTGAACTGAACTAAAGGACTGTAAGAAGGCCTTTGTCTGAATCCAGCCTGAAAGTGAATTTTATTTGGTGTCTTTATATATATCACTTGGGAGATTTCACACAAATAAATCAATCCATATTCCTGACTTCTCTCAAAAGAATCAGAAGATCTAGAAATCTGTGGCCCAAATTCTTTTAGGCAGTAACTAATGGAGCCCTCGGATCAGCATGAACTAGGCTTCATAATAGTTTATACCGAATCTGCTTCACCCATTTGTTTTGCCTGCCCAAACTCTGTAGGCATCTCAGTTGAAATAATGCATATAATTTGCACAATGCTTGGCACTTAAGAAGTACTTGACTATTTTATTTTGATTCCTCCTAACTAGTTATACCTCTCAACTCAAGAATATCACAATCCTTCAGCAATAAAAAGGAATGAAGTGTGTTGCACATTACAACACGTTTGAACCTTGAAAGCCTCATGCTAAGTGAAAGAAGCTAGTCACAAAAGACTCCATATTATATAATTCTATTTCTGTGAAATGTCAGACTAGGCAAATCCATAAAGAAAGAAAGAAACTTTATTGTTGCCTGGTCTGGGAGGGATCAGGGGAGACAGCTAGGAGATTCAGAGTGTCTTTTTAGGGTAATGAAATGTTCTAAAAGTGATTGTGGAGATGGTGGCATCATTCTATAAATCTATTAAATATTATTGGATTATACACTTTAAATGGGTAAATGGTGGAGCATGTGGACTATGTCAAAGAAGCTTTTTTTTTTTAAGTTCAGCTCCAAGTGCAAATACTGCACCCTTCCGAGGTCATAACATTATCAAAAGGTGAGGCCTGGCTGCTCGCCTCTCAAAAGCCAACAAAGGGGCCAGGTTGGTGGAAAGGCAAGTTTGCTTTATTTTGGATCCAGCAACCAGGGAGTAGGGCAGACACCTGTCCAAAGGCCAAATCCCCCCACTGACAACACAATCAGTGGGCAAGAGCTTTTGTAGACAGAAGAAGGAAGCTCCGTGCAGAAATAGCACAGTCAGCTTTGACAGTCATCATGAAATTGGTCATCAGTAGTCCGATCTGCATCATCTTAATTGTGCAGTTAATCTTCAGTTTCAGGGTCAGTTTGTTTCCATTTCTTTGAGGTCAATATTCAGCACTGTGGCCACTTACGTCATGACTACAGTCTGGTCATCACGTAGTTAACTTCTCCACCTGGTGGGGGTTTCAGGATCAAGACAGCTCAGAGGAGATGGCTCCGAATATTATCTATGTAGCTCTTGAGAAGAAACTGAAACATCCTTGAATATGCTTAATGAGTACATTATTAGTATTATTATTAGGTCCCCTTTGACTGTTTTCCTTTGTTTCTGCATGATCTCACTTCTCTGATTAAACTTATTCTCAGACAAAAGCAGGCTGTAGACTTGGAGGAGTAGGGGCAAAGACCACAGGTTCCTGCTCGTTTCAGTCTGAAGGGATGAGGAGAGACACAGAAGGCTCGTGGTGCAGGGTGGGTGGGGTGGGGTCTTGAACCAATCCCTGGTGGGAATGCAGACTCTAGAGGCAAACAGCCTAGGTTTGAGTCCTGAAATGGGGACCACCAGTCCATCCTGGCACCAGGTTCCTCCCTTGTTTCAGCCACATTTCAACTCCACCCCAGCCAGGGAGATGGGTCTCCCTTCACACAACTGGTTTCAGCCTTAAACCTCTGTCTACATCATCATCTCCATGGGGACACATCTTCTGTCAACTTCCTCACTGATCCCTGTCCACCACCTCCTTCGATAATAATCATAAACTAGTAATTGCTGATGTGTCCTCCCAATAGCCCTATGTGATGGGTGCTGGGCTGGATATGATGACCAGATCCTACCCTCTGAAAACAATGAATGTGACCTTATTGGGAAATGGGGTCTTTGCTGATGTGATTAAGGTAAGGATCAAAGTGAGATCATGGTGGATCAGGGTGGCCCTAAATCCTACCAGAGTGTCCTTCTAAGAGATGAAAAAGGGGGTCCCAGAGACACAGAACAAGGCCATGTGAAGCAGAGGCAGAGATGGAGTGATGTGGCCACAAGCCAAGGATTGCCAGGGATGTGGCCTCCACAAGAAGCTGGAAGAATCAGGAAGGGTGGGGCATCTTGGCTCCTGGAGACTTTCGGCCTCCAGAACCGAAAGAGGGTGGGAAGATTTGGGAGAATGGCATTGAAACATGTAAAATATCATGTATGAAATGAGATGCCAGTCCAGGTTCAATGCACGATACTGGATGCTTGGGGCTAGTGCACTGGGACGACCCAGAGGGATGGTATGGGGAGGGAGGAGGGAGGAGGGTTCAGGATGGGGAGCACATGTATACCTGTGATGGATTCATTTTGATATTTGGCAAAACTAATACAATTATGTAAAGTTTAAAAATAAAATAAAATTAAAATTACAAAAAAAAAAATAAAAAAAATAAACTTATCACTTAAAAAAAAAAAGAACCGAAAGAGAATAAATGTCTGTTGTTTAAAGCCATCAAGTTTATGAAGATCTGTAACAGTAGCCATGGGAAACTCAAACAGGATGGTACTCTTTTTTAAATACTTTTATTTATTATTTACTCCTGGTTGTGCTGGGTCTGTCGTTGCTACAGGCGGGCTTTCTCTAGTTGTGGTTTTTCGTTGTGGTGGCTTCTCTTGCTGCAGAGCACGGGTTCTTGAGCGTGCAGCCTTTGGTAGCTGCAGCACGTGGGCTCTGTAGTTGTGGTTCCCAGGCTCTAGAGCACAGGCTCAGTAGTTGTGGCACTAGGGTTCAGTTGCTTCACAGTGTGTAGGATCTTCCTGGACCAGGGATCGAACCCATGTCCCCTGCATTGGCAGGTGGATTCTTTACTACTGAGCCTCCAGGAAAGCCACGGGATGGTACTCTTATTATCCCCTTTTTAAAGAGGAGGAAACTGAGGACCAGAAAGGTTAAGTAATTTACCAAAGACACACAGCTAATGAGTGGCACGCCATGGATTTGAATCAGAGTGTCACCTTGTCTACCCCACCCCAACCCCCAAGACAGCTGGGCAGAGACCCAGGGAGGGTTTCGGCGACCATTAGACAAACAGGAGGGTAGCGCCTGATGTTTGATTATCTGAAGGTTGCTCTGTCCTTATTACAGTAATCATCTCTCACCGACCCTCAGAGAAGCCTCCTTCCTTGAATTTGCCAGAAAAACCGCAGAGGCGACAAACTAGCTCTTATTCCCTTAATCATTCGAAAGGGAGAAACAAGGTCTCTTTTCTCCCCAGGCTCTTATTTATCCAATATGTCAGGAAGTCCGCGTGGGACACAGGATTTTTACGACCAGATTACTGCTTATGCTTCTCGAAATGAAATTTACAAAGCTGAGCCTCGGCAGAGGAAACTAGAACATTTCTTCACTAATTTGCAAAAGGTCTGTTTTAATCGCAGGGATCAGCCCAGGGGCAGCCGGGGAGGCTCTTGGCTGCTGCTGCCTGGCTGTGCCCTTTTGATGTGGACCTCACATTCTAATGGATTCTCCCAGACTCCTCAGCAGACACACTCGTTAAGGATTAAGGAGGAGGTGATGAAACCTTGGCTGAGGGACTCGGCTCACCCGGGGCAGAGAGAAACCACCCAGCCAATAGCTCCAGTGCACACGCCAGAGCCTGCATCTGGTACCCCGACAGCTCATAATTCAGACACTGTATTTACTGGCATTGACAAGAGGCAGATTTTTTTTTAATCCCAATTTTACAAGGATATTTGAGATAGGGAATGTGAAATACTTCTAATTATATATGTTCGTGTGGATAATGAATTTAAATGGTTGATATCATAAAATGTATTATTGTTATGTTTGTTCCATCATGCTGCTTTTAACTACCCTTCTCATTTTCTTCAGATTTTTTTTGGTTGGCCATGGGCCAGAATGCCTCCTTGCTGTCTTATTATCTGGTTCTTTCCAAATTCTACAGATTAAATTTGATGCTAGAGCAATGGTTCCATGAATCTAAGATTGACCATACTAATTCATTTAATTCTCAAGTGTTAGGGGAATTGAAATGCTTGATAGAGTTAGACATTGGGAGATGCAAATTAAAACACAATAACACTCATTCAGTTCAGTTCAGCCGCTCAGTCATGTCTGACTCTTTGTGACCCTGTGGACTGCAGCACACCAGGCCTCCCTGTCCATCACCAACTCCTTGAATGTACCCAAACTCATGTCCATTGAGTCAATCTCTGTCGTCCCCTTCTCCTCCCACCTTCAGTGTTTCCCAGTATCAAGGTCTTTTCCAATGAGTCAGTTCTTCACATGAGGTGGCCAAAGTATTGGAGTTTCAGCTTCAACATCAGTCCTTCCAATGAACACTCAGG
>NW_011494732.1:1639685-1661209 GCF_000754665.1 Bison bison bison | reverse complement strand
GTGTTTGATCTCCTTGCAGTCCAAGGAATTCTCAAGAGTCTTCTCCAACACCACAGTTCTAAAGCATCAATTCTTCGGCGCTCAGCTTTCTTTATGGTCCAATTCTCACATCCATACATGACTACTGGAAAAGCCATAGCCTTGACTAGACGGACCTTTGTTGGCAAAGTAATGTCTCTGCTTTTTAATATGCTGTCTCATTTGGATGGCTAAAATAAAAAAAGATGGATAATAAGTGTCAGCATGGATGTGAGGAAATGAATCTCTGTACTGGTGGCGGGAATGAGAAACCATTGTTGGAAAACGGTTGGGCAGTTCATGGACACATTAAATGTCCACTTGCCATACAACAGTGATGCTACTGCCAGATGAGAGAAATGAAAGTACCTGCCCACACAGAGACAGATGGGCAAACATTACAATACAACACCATTCATCATCGCCAACTACTGGAAATTAATGCAAATATCCCTCCACTTGAGAAGAGTAAACAAATTGAGGGGTAGTCAGGGGACTGAACACTGTTTGGCAATAAAAAGGGAAAACACCCCTGATGAACCAAGCAACTGGGATGAAAGAATCCAAGCACAAAAAAAATTACATACTGTAAGAGTCCATCATATGAAATTTCCAGGAAAGACACATCTTTAGAGACAGAAAACTGATCAGTGATTTTCAGGGGCCTGTATAGAAACAGAAATTAACTGCAAATGCTTCAAGGGGAACTTAGGCTGATTGGAAATGTTCTGAAAAGGGATGGTGGTAATTTTCCCACAGTTACATAAAGTCACGAAACTAGTTGAATGGTTAAACTAGTTGAAATGGTTAAACTTTACAGGGTGTATATTTTACCTCAGAAGGGCTCGGGCAGCCAACAGGACTAAGGGAGTAAATTCCATTCTACCCTGATTGAGGGCTGCCGACTGCGGCTTATGTTTGTTTAGAAAAGTCAGTGCCAGATAAAACCTCTCCGTCGGCTGCAGTGCTTGTACTACCGAGGTCCCCACTAGGGGGCGGTATCATCCATTACTTACGCGGTCCATGTCGACGTATAACTACGAGTTCAGTTCAGTAGCTCAGTCATATCCCACTCTTTGCAACCCCGTGGACTGCAGCATGCCAAGCTTCCCTGTCCATGACCAACTCCCAGAACTTGCTCAAACTCATGTCCATTGAGTTGGCGATGCCATCCAACTATCTCGTCCTCTGTCGTCCCCTTCTCCTCCCACCTTCAGTCTTCCCCAGCATCAGGGTCTTTTCCAATGAGTCAGTTCTTTGCATCAGGTGGCCGAAGTATTGGAGATTCAGCTTCAGCAGCAGTCCTTCCAATGAATATTCAGGACTGATTTTCTTTAGGGTTGACTGTTTGATCTCCTTGCCATCCAAGGGACTCTCAAGAGTCTTCTCCAACACCACAGTTCTAAAGCATCAATTCTTTGGCACTCAGCTTTTTTTATGGTCCAATTCTCACATCCGTACACGACTACTGGAAAAATGATAGCTTTGACTAAACAGACCTTTGTCAGCAAAGTAATTTCTCTGCTTTTTAATATGCTGTCTAGGTTGGTCATAGCTTTTCTTCCAAGGAGCAAGCGTCTTTTAATTTCATGGCTGCAGTCACCATCTGCAGTGATTTTGGAGCCCAAGAAAATAAAGTCTCTCACTGTGTCCATTGTTTCCCCATCTGTTTGCCATGAAGTAATGGGACCGGATGCCATGATCTTCGTTTTTTGAATGTTGAGCTTTAAGCCAGTTTTTGTACTCTCCTCTTTCACTTTCATCAAGAGACTCTTTAGTTCTTCTTCACTTTCTGCCGTAAGGGTGGTGTCATCTGCATATCTGAGGTAACTGATATTTCTCCTGGCAATCTTGATTCCAGCTTGTGCTTTATCCAGCCTGGCATTTAACATGATGTACTCTGCATATCAGTTAAATAAGTAGGGTGACAATATACAGCCTTGACGTACTCCTTTCCCAATTTGGAACCAGTCCATTTTTCCATGCCTAGTTCTAACTGTTGCTTCTTGACCTGCATACAGATTTCTCAGGAGGCAGGTCAGGTGGTCTGGTATTCCCATCTCTTTAAGGATTTTCCCCAGTTTGTTGTGATCCACACAGTCAAAGGCTTTGGTGTAGTCAATAAAGCAGAAGATTTTTTTTGGAATTCTCTTGCCTTTTCTATGATCCAGCGGGTAACTATAGCCAAGTAGGATTCATGCCCCTCCCTCCCACCCCTTCCCCACCACCAGTGAGGGCACAGCACCTAAACTCGGCAACTGAATACTCTGATCCTTGACTGCCGCAAAACAACTACTGACCTTCGTCCATTAGCGTCTCCATGACAAGACACGGCAGCCTTTGTTGCCCAGATTCAGTCATGGGACCTGCCCTGTTCCCCAGCCTGACCACCAGTTCTGAGTCCCAACGATCCTTCTGACAAATTCCCTGTTGGCTTCAGTTATCCAGAGTTCATTTCTGTACTCACAACTGCAAATCCTTACTTGATTTTTTCTGGTTGTGTTGGGTCTTCTTTGCTGCGTGGGCTTTTCTCTAACGGTGGCGAGTGTGGACTACTCTCTGGTTGCAGTCCACAAGGTTCTCATTGCAGTGGCTTCTCTTGTTGGCTTTAGGCACACGGGCTCTGTAGCTGTGGCACACAGTCTTAGCACGGCATGTGGGATCTTCCCAGATCAGGGATCAACCCCATGTCTCCTGCATTGGCAGGCAGATTCTTTACCACTGCGTCACCAGGGAAGCCCTCTCTATACAATTTTGATGGGCATGGAGAAAAACCACCTACACGATTCTCTCCCCTGAGAGCCCAGGGCTTAGTCTCAAAAGTTCAACATTGGTAACTCATGCCTCTGAGTTAGTACTTATTTCCCTTTTCCTGTGGTTCTCACTGACACCCCAGTGTCCCCAGCAGGGGTCGTCCAGTGAGTTCAGTCCATTGTGCTTGAACGTGAGTGTGTTTACTGGAGAGTCCGCTTGTTTCCAGGTGGCTGCCATGCCTGGATTCTCTGGGAATTGTGTCACCACAATCCAGCTCCCACAAATCCCAAGACCTGGGATTTTGGTGATGCACAAAATGTATCTATCACACTCACACAAGGCTTGATGCAAGTCAATCTGGGGTCTACTCCATTCAGTAACTTAGGGATTTGACTCACACCATCTTGTACCCAAAGTTACCCTCTCCACGGGGAAAGAAAGCAAAGAGCTGGCCCTCTGGCTTTTATCTGCCTTAGCCTCAAAAGGATATACATCAATTGCACTCATGTTTTACTGGCTGAAAGGCGTCTGGACACCTGTTCTCCTCAGGGACTCGGGCAAGACAGGAGGTCCAGGGAGCAGAAGCAATGTAGGGACCACTGACTACATCTGCCCCTCCCCCATAATATTGCTGGCATGGGCTCCGATCTCAGGACTGGCCTTTGAAGCATCTTTGGCTCAGCAATTCATCTGTCTATGCTTCCGGGAGGCAAAAATATTGAAAACGAAAAATGACTAGAACTTTGGAGAAATAAAGTACGTTTCTCATTTCTCAGCTGCCTCCTTTCTTAGCTAGGTGGCAAAAAAAAAAAAAAAAAGGGACATTACCCAGGGAAGTTGATACCTTCTATTCCACGTGCCATCCCAAAGGGCAATCCCATGTAATAACTCAATTACAGCCCTGGGCCTTGTGGGGACACTTGCCTTCTTAAATTGAATTGTTTTCTTGTTTTAAATGAACATTTTGGAATAGAATCTCCATCTTGTATTAGAAGCAAATAGATGGATAAGTAAAGTTGGGCTCCCACACCCCGATCTGCACTGAGGATGAATTGAAGGTAAATGAGATGGGAGTTGGGTTTCCCGGTGCTGACAGAACCCAGAATTATTGGTCTGTTACTGCTAGCCCACAGTGCTGTTAGCGGAGGTCCTCGGGGAGGGAGGGAAATTTGTTCAGCTACCGTGTGAGACAAGTTGCAACTCCGCAGGATTGATCTGTTAAACGGTTTACTATTGTGCGTCGGTGTTTCTTCCATGCTAACTGCTGGCAGAAACTTGAAGCTGCAATCCGAAGAGGAATGAAGCTTGTTTTTCACTTTTCCTGACTGATGTAGTTAGCACAGTCCTCTACAATTGGAAACCCACATGGTCATTTCAGCAAGACCAGCTCCTTTTCGTCTTCTGACCTTCTGGGTACCCACCCGAGAAAACCTGTGAAGACTCACGGAAGAGTCATTAAGAAGTAATTGCTGCAGACTTCCCTGGTGGTCCAGTCGCTGAGACTCCGTGCTCCCAGTGCAGGGTGGCTGGGTTCAATCCCTGTTCAGGGAACTAGATCTGGAATGCCACAATTAGAAAAATTCCAAATGCTGCAACTAAGACCCAGTGCTGCCAAATAAATATTAAAAAAAAAAAAAAAAGTTTGTGGGACAACCCCAGAGGGATGGTATGGGGAGGGAGGAGGGAAGAGGGTTCAGGATGGGGAACACATGTATACCTGTGGCGGATTCATTTCGATATTTGGCAAAACCAATACAATATTGTAAAGTTTAAAAAAAAAAAAAAGTTCTTGCTGGACCACTTTCAACCGGAGATTAGGGCGTCACGGAGGCCACATGCCCAAGAAAGTGCAAAACATTGTTTGCTGCCTTTTATTTTCCACGTGCACTGGGTGCAAAGAAGGACGGAATTCGAGCTCTTTTCCTATCGGATTGGAACAGGCTCCAGCCAATCAGAACAGACCAGAGATGTGACGCTGACCAATCAGAAAGGGCTCTGGTGACCCCACAGAATATCAGCAGTAGGTGTGACTCTCCATCTGTCAGATCAGGTGTGCAGAAACAAAGCGTCACTGGCTCTCCTGTAAGTTGCCCCGATTTCTCACTCTCACCTCACATTCCATCAGGCCAGTAAAACCCAAGTTCATCTCAGTCCTTATTGGAATTTCTATCCCTTGACATTTTTGTTACAGTCCCTGACTTTCCCACTGCCCAGGCCAGTACTGCAGCAGTGAGATCCATCTGGGTTCCTGGTCCTGACCCACACAGGTGTCCCCGAGCCTGCTTCATTTCTGGATCGTGATCTCTGTGCCTACAGTTGTCTCTACACGGAACCCAAGGCCCCAGGCTCTTTGCCAAGGTTGGCATCATTAAGCAACAAACAGCTCCTTCTAAGATCTTGATTTTGTTCCCCAGGGGAAACAGGACAACATTCCTCTTCTTCTATCCAAATCAAGGCCGCTTTCAAAAAGCCCTCCAATTTTCTTCCCCAAAATGCTTTTAGAGGGCTTCCCTGATGGCTCAGCAGTAAAGAATCCACCTGCCAATGCAGGAGACGCAGGTTTAATTCCTGGATCGGGAAGATCCCTGGAGGAGGGCATGGCAACCCACTCCAGTATTCTTGCCTGGAGAATTCATGGACTGAGGAACCTGGTGGGCTACAGTTCATAGGGCTGCAAAAGGATTGGATGTGACTTAGTGACTAAACAACAACAACCAAAACAAAATGTTTTTAGAACCTCAAACTAGACAGACTTGCAGACAGTATCTTTTTCCTCATCTCTTCCCCACGAGATGGAGAGGAGGACGCCTTCTTTCATGGAGCCCCCATCCCAGACGTGGCTCTAAAGTTGACAAGAAATACATGGTGTCATGGGCGATCAGGGCCATGGAGCTCACAGCAGAAAATGGGGATGGGGGCGATGAGGGTGGGGTGGTGTCGTTTGGACAAAGATGGTCAAGGAAGAGGATGAAGCCATGTAGGTGTCTGGGGAAAGTATTCCAGGCAGGACAGTGGGTGCAACGATTCTGCCATACTCAAGGCCCAGCACAGAGACAGTGGAATCTGGAAAGCATGTGCAAGGGAATGAGATAGAAGAAGAAACCAAAGAGACCAAGAGTGTCCTGATCCTCCAGGACTTTTCTCTGGGGTAGGAACAAGGAGAAGGTTTAGGCAGAACAGGATGGTATTTCATCCCTATCTGCTGTGTGGAAACTATATTCTCTCAAAATAGGATCCAGCCAAGGTCCATCTAGTCAAAGCTATGGTTTTTCCAGTAGTCATGTACGGATGTGAGAGTTGAACCATAAAGAAAGCTGAGTGCTGAAGAATTGGTGCTTTCAAACTGTGGTGCTGGAAAAGACTCTTGAGAGTTCCTTGGACTGCAAGGAGATCAAACCAGTCAATCCTAAAGGAGATCAGTCTTGAATATACATTGGAAGGACTGATGCTGAAGCTGAAGCTCCAGTACTTTGGCCATCTGATGGGAAGAGCCAATTCATTGGAAAAGACCCAGATGCTGGGAAAGATTGAAGGCAGGAGAAGGGGACAGCAGCAGATGAGATGGTTGGATGGCATCACCAACTCAATGGGTATGAGTTTGAGCAAACTCCAGGGAGTAGTGAAGGATAGGGATGCCTATCATGCTGCAGTCCATGGGTCTCCAAGAGCTGGACACCACTGAGCAACTGAACAACAACAACAAAACAACCTGGGTTAGATAGTGCTGGAACCCGGTGACATCCTCCTCCACATGTCAAGGGGTCCCTTGTTGGCTGTGGGGTGGGGTCTGTGCCAGGATCAGAGCCCATCCTATACAAGGATCTTTTCCTGTTCCCCAAATGGGAAAGGAGACAAGCTCGCCTCACAGCATCCCATTGATTGTACTCTGAAAATCAGAAGAGACACGAGTTCCAACAAAGAACTCCTGTGCTAAGAAAGAGTCGGCCAGGGAGGGTCACTCATTAAGATGCAGCTGGAAAGGCAGCCAGTGGGCTGAGACTATAATTAATGAGACACCGTCTAGGAACGTCCAGGGCTCAGAACACAGAGTTCTGAGAGTCACAACAAGCAACATTCACAGAAGAAGGAGCGGGGGTGTCACCCGAGTGCCTGGAAGTGGAAAGCAGACCGAGGACCCTGGGACAGACGCCTGCCCCGTGGTCAGCATCTGCTCAGCCCAGCCTCTGGGCTCAGACCTGAGGCAGAGGCCTCTTACTGCCTCTGTTGCTTTATGAAATGACAGTAAAAATTCCTTCCCTCTGCCCAGATGCCAGAGAGATGAATTGTATTGGATTTTTAAAAGTGCTTGGACCACTTTGGAGGAAAGGAGATTCATAAATTTGGAGGATTATTGTAACTTTTACAGTGCAAAGAAATTAAAGACAATTCATCTTAAGAAACAGTCTAGGTAATTACCTGTTTTCAAAAGGCTTTGGGAACTTCCCTGGTGGTCCAGTGGTTAAGACTCCATGCCTCCAATGCAGTGGGGGGGAGTGGGTTCAATCCCTGGTGAGGGAACTAAGATCCCACATGCCAAATGGCACAGCCAAAAACGTAAATAAATAAAAAGACATTTTCACATCCCCACTCCTAGGTATCCACATCAGAGAAATGACAACCTTCATCCACATAAAAAACTTGAATTCAAATAGTTGTAGCATCATTATGCATAGTAGCCAGGAGGTGGTCCAATAACAACCCAAATGGCTCTCAGTTAATGCATGGATACATGCAATGAGGTCTGTTCATACTCTGGAATATTATTAGGCAATAAAAAAGAGTGAAGCACTGACACAGACTTTAACACAGATGAACCTCAGAAACATGATTCTGAGTGATATAAGCCAGACACAAAGACCATACAATGTACGATCCCTTTTATAGGAAGTGTCCGGAAGAGGCAGATTCATGGAGACAGACAATAGATTGGTGGTTGCCAGGGGCTGGGAGGAGGAGAGGTGGGGGAGTGACCACTAATGGATATAGAGTTTCCTTTATGGGGGATGAAAATGTTTTGAAACTAAATAGAGGCGATGATGGGGCTTCCCTGGTGGCTCAGTAATAAAGAGTCCACCTGCCAATGTAGGAGACATGGGTTCGGTCCCTGATCTGAGAAGATCCCATGTGCGACACAGCAACCAAGCCTGTGTGCCACAACTTCTGAGCCTGTGCTCTAGAGCTCGGGATCCGCAGCTACTGATCCTGTGTGCCCTCGAGCCCGTGCTCCACAACAGGAGAAGCCACAGCAAAGAGAAGCTTGCACAATAAACTCGAGAGGAAGTAGCCCCGGCTCACCACAACCAGAAACAAGCCTGCACAGCGATGAAGACTCAGCACAGTCAAAAATAAATAAATAAAAAGAAAATCATTACCCGATGGTATTTTTAAAGGCCCTTCCCTGAGATGTTTAATATATGCATCTGCTTTTTCAAAGTCAGTGTACAGTATCTTTATGGATATTGATGTCAGAGAGTATAAGGGGCTCAGAATCGGGGTTCCATCTCTGCTCACCCCCTCATTCCCAGACTTACCATTTGTAGATTCTTTAGCTAGCTACTTGAACTTTCTGCGACTCCGTTTCTTTCTTTTTTAAACTGAAAGATAATCGCTTCACTATGTTATGTTAGTTTCTTCTGTACAACGCAGTGAATCAGCCATATGTACTTACATCTATATGTGCATACATATATACATACCTCCCCTCCCTTTGGAACCTCCCTTCCACCCCAACCCCTCTAGGTCTGCAACTCCATTTTCTCACCTAGGACAGTGGGCAGGGGCGGTGGGGGGAGAATGGAGTTACCTGCTTCTTGGGATTGTTGGGAGGGAAGGAAGAAATCAGCACAGGAAAGAAGGCTGGAAGAGCATGCAGTACTTGGAAAGGCTTGGAATCATGGCGGGCTATGAGGCGGCCCGTGGTGGGATTGGTACTGTCTCTGGTCAGGGCAGTGTGGACAGGTTCAGTTCTGCATCAGCTCAGAGGGCTGTTCTACATAAAGGAGGGAGCTCATGGGAGGGCTTGGCTGTCGGAAGATGGGAGGATTCAAGTACAAGTGCTCTGGGCCTCTGTTTCCCCTACTGTGGCAACATCAACCCTTTCCACTCTGCCATGTTGATGATCAAAGTGGCAATATCCAGTAATTTCCCTGGTGGTCCAGTGGCTAAGACTCTGCACTCTCAACGCAGGGGGCCCAGGTTCAATTCCTGGTCAGATAAGATGGCCCCACATGCTGCAACTAAGAGTTTGTGTGCTACAACTAAAAACCAACATGCCGCAACAAAGATTGAAGGTCCCATGTGTGGCAGCTAAGACCTAGTGCACCCAAGTTAAAAAAAAAAGTCAAAAAAGGGGCAATAATCCACATGAAAGTTCTCTGCAAAGGATGAAAGAAAGACATTGTTATGGATTTAATGATGCTCCCCCACAAAAAAAGAGATATTGAAGTCCTAACCCTCAAAATCCATGAATGTGACCTTAGTTGGAAAGAAGGTTTTTGCAGAAATCATCAACTTAAAAAGAGATCATTAAGGTAGGCCCTCATCCAACAGGACCAGTCTCCTTGTCTGTGTGTGTGTGTGTGTGTGTGTGTGTGTGTGTATTAGTCGCTCAGTCATGTCCAACTCTTTGCGACCCCATGAACTATAACCCACCAGGCTCTTCTGTCCATGGGAATTCTCCAGGCAAAAATACTGGAGTGGGTTGCCATTCCTGTCTTCAGGGGATCCTTCTGACCCAGAGATTGAACCTGGGTGTCCTGCATTGCTGGCAGATTCTTTAACATCTGAGCCACCAGGGAAGCCCCAGTGCCCTTATAAGAAGCTGGGATTTGGATATAGACCCCACAAGGAGAAGACCACAGATGATGGAGGTAGAGATTGGAGTGATGTGTCTACAAACCAAGGAGCTCCAAGGACTGCCGACCATGCCCAGAAGCTGGAAGAGGCAGGGAAGGATCCTCTGGGAGAAACCTGTGGGGCTGAGACGTGAGGGGCCCCAACCAGTTTCAGAGGGAGTGTGGTCCTGCCAGCACCTTGATTTTGGACTTCTGGCCTCCAGAGCTGTGAGAGAAGAAGTTTCTGCTATTTTAAGCCCCCCAGTTTGTGATCCTTTATAAAAACACCGCTAGATTGTTGGTAGAGACATGCATGGACTTTGAGACTGTCATACAGAGACAAATCAGAAGGAAAAAAACAAATATCGTGTAGTAATGCGTATATCTTGGAGAAGGAACTGGCAACCCACTCCAGTATTCTTGCCTAGAGAATCCTCATGGACAGAGAGGAGCCTGGCAGGCCACAGTCCATGGGGTCACAAGAGTCGGAAATGACTTAGCAACTAAACCAATGCGTATATGTGAAATCTAGACAAATGGTGCAGATGAACCTATTTCCAAGGCAGGAATAGCACGCAGACGTAGTGAACAGACATTGTGGACGCTGGTAGGGGAAATGGGGGGATGGAAAGAATTAGCAGAATGGCGTTGACATATATACACTGCTATGTGTAAAATAGCTAGCTAGTGGGAAGCTACTGTAGAGCACAGGAAGCTCTGTGATGACCTAGACGGATGAGATTGGGAGGTATGAGGGAGGCGGTATATGTATACATATAGCTGGTGCACTTGATGGCACAGCAGAAACTAACACAATGTTGTAAAGCACCTATACCCCAAGCTTAATTTTTTTTCTAAAGAAGGGTCCTGGAAAATTAACACAGACATAAACATAAATGATGATGGTGATGATGATGATGTTTCCTGTGAATGCCTGACACATTGTAGTTGCCCAATAAATACAAGCAGGTCTGATTATTTATGATCATCCCCTGGGACCTGTGAACGAGCCAGTAGGCTCTTCTGGCTCAGCTGCAAAAGCCCCCTGCTGCACTCTGCATTTCAACACTGGGCTGAGATACCTTCTGTTTATGGACATGGACCTTCCGTTGGTCCACTAGACCAGGGGCCCCCAACCCCCGGGCCACAGACCAGTACCAGTCTCTGGCCTGTTAGGAACTGGGCCACACAGCAGGAGGTGAGCGGTGGGTTAGCAAGTGAAGCTCCATCTGTGTCTACAGCCACTCTCCATTGCTCCCATTACCACCTGAGCTCAGTCTCCTGTTCAGATCAGCACCAGCGTTAGATTCGCAGAGGAGTGTGAACCCTACTGTGAACTGCGCATACGAGGATCTAGGTTGCTTACTCCTTATTAGAATCATCCTGAAACCATCCCCCTCCCCATCATCAGTGGAAGAACCGTCTTCCACGAAGCCAGTCCGTGGTGCCAAAAAGGTTGGGGTCCGCTGCATGAGACCATTGTGCTGAGATTTCCAGAAGGAATTGCAAAGTGAAGACAAAGAGATGACAGAGGAGAATGTGGGTGGACCTGTGGGGTCAGTGATGGAGGAGACCTTTTCTCTTGCTCCCTGGAATGTTAGGAAGAGAAAGCTTTCTCCTGGGAGACACCCTCTCCTCTTTCCTGACCTCTCCACCTCCCGGCCCTCACTGCTCCTTGGAAATCCCAAAGCTGTTGCAAAGTGGAAATGATGAGAATATTATTTTCTGTTTCCCCATCAGCCATGCATTTCCCCATTGGCATCTCTGGGAGCATTTTAAAAATCAATTCTACCCTCCAAAATCGCACAGAACTCTTGGGGATCATTTCATTAGGAATGGGAGAGAAACAGGCAGTGTAGTTGGTCAGCAAGTCCAATCTAGCCCACTCCATCAGGCCTGCGGTTCGCACACCAACCGGTAATAAGGTTTCCCTTCTCTCCCTGATGAGAAAAATTGCCACAGAGCTGGGTGTCTGCACTCAGCCTGGTTAGAGGGAAAATTACGTTAGCGGGAGGAATTTCCAGAGGCCGCCCCTTCAATGCCTGTGTGTGTGTACATAATGTATTCTTCATCACAGGATTATGTAAATAGCTGGTCACACCTAACAAAGTCAGCCTGTTAATCAGATGGCACTTCCCTGGGCTCATCTGCCCTGAATCCAGAACCCTCATTTCAAGCACGCTCACTAATCAGCATGGCTGCTGGGCTACCGTGCATCATTTTAACTAGGACGCCTTGAATTGGGAAAATGAAGCGCCCTCTTAGAGTAATATTCCTAGTGCTGTAAATTAACACTGAATTGTCTATCTCTGCTTGGCCCTTCTCTCATAATAGCCCTGTTGTCAGCCTTGTACCCACCACCACCAGGCAGAAACAATAGGATTGCTACCATTCCCTGCCATTCTCCAAGTGCAAGCCATCTAGCTCCCTTGCCATGGAGTCACCTTCTGGTTACAAAACTGGAAATGTTGTGTGCAAGTATAGTGAATAATCTTTGTTCACCATCTCAAGCATACAAAGAAATATCTACATGGATTAGCATTGGGTTCAGTATAACAGGAAAAAATCAAAACTAGTAGCTGAAACATGGTTTATCTCAGGTACTTAAGTAAGTCTAAGACTACTCCTTAGGCATCAGAGATTAAGACTGCTCCTGTCTTGCTACCCCACAATCCGCTATGGGTGGCTTTCATTTTCAAGTTTTTCTCATGGCCCAAGATGGCTGCTAGTGTTTCAGCCATTGCGTGTGTATTCCAGGTAGCAGAAAGAAGGAAAAGGGCAAAAAGAACATATCACGTACCTAGTCCAGCTCCCATTAAACAAATTTCCAAAAATGTTGCAGAACATTGCTGCTGCTTGCGTTTAAACTAGAACAGTGGTTCTCAAACTTTTCAACAGCATCAGAATCATCCGGAGAGACTTTAAACAAAGCTGAATGGGCTCCACCGTCAGAGTTTCTAACTAAGTGTATCTTGGATGGCAACCAAGTTTTTTTTTTTTCTAACATGTCCCCCAATAATGCTGAGTCTACTAGTCCAGACACCACACTTTGAGAATTATTTTGGGGCTTCCCTGGTCTTGAACCCTATTCCGTGGTCACCCCCAGTGGCAAGAGAGACCGAGTTTAGACTTCTCTGAGGTGAGTACTCTTCCCCACTCCACCTGCCAAAAATTCATGGTTCAGTTACCAAAGAAAAGGAAGATAATGGGTATTGAGTACCAGCTAACCCCTTTTGGCTGCAATACTTTAGGGCTTTTTTCCTCCGAACCTGTTCAATTTATGTGTCTATCCTCTGCCTTTTTCAAGCCACCACTGGGGTCCAGAGATCTTTGCTGTTTCTCTATAGTCGTACCAGACAACCACTGTCTCTTGCTTCTTTCCAGAGGTGCCATCCAATAACAGGACATTTGTTCCCTCTCTCTCTCTCGAAATCCAAAGACCTCTTTCTCACAGACTGATCTTCCCAGAACCTGCCACATGAGCTGGGGGAGCTTCCAGCTGCCTCAAATCTTCCTCCAACTGTACTGTGTGTTTTCCCAACCCACTGCATTTCAGCCAAGATGGAGGAAGAAACCTTGGGTTTTTTCCTACTCACATACTTTTTTTTTTTTTTAATGTTGTATTGTTGCTTTGCAATGCTGTGTTAGTTTCTGCTTACAGCAACACAAATCAGCTATATGTATACATATATCCCCTCCCTCTGGGACCTCCCCCCACCGCTCCATCCCATCCCCTAGGTCATCACAGAGCACCAAGGTGAGCTCCCTGTGCTATACAGCAGCTTCCCACCAGCTGTCTATTTCACACATGGTAGAGTATATATGTCAATCCCAGTCTCCCAATTCACTGCCCGTCCCCTCGTGTCCACGTGTTTGCGTTGTACGTCCAAAACTCTACTTTTGCCCTGCAAATAGGTTCATCTGTAACATTTTTCTATATCTCACATATATGTGTTAATATACAGTATTTGTTTTCCTCTTTCTGTCTTACTTCGCTCTGTATTGACAGACTCTAGGTCCATAATTAGAGACATGCAAATCAAAATTACAATGAGGTATCACCTCATACCGGTCAGAATGGCCGTCATCAAAAAATCCACAAACAGTAAATGCTGGAGAGGGTGTGGAGAAAAGGGAACCCTGTTGCACTGTTGGTGGGAGTGTAAATTGATACAGCCGCTTTGGAGAACGGTATGGAGGCTCCTCAAAAAACACATATTTTTTGAATACGTTTTATACTGAAGTACAGTGGATGTGCAGTTTTGTATGTTATAGGTGTACCACATAGTGATTCACAACTTTGAAGGTTATTCTCCACTTATTTATTGTTCAGTCACTAGGTCGCTGTATCACATTCGACTCTCTGTGACCCCATGGACTGCAGCACGCCAGGCTCCTCTGTCTTCCACTGTCTCCTGGAGTTCACTCATTCATGTTCACTGAGTCAGTGATGCTGTCTAACCATCGCGTCCTCTGCCACCCCCTTCTTTTTCCTTCAGTCTTTCCCAGAATTAGGGTCTTTTCCAACAAGGCAGCTCTTCCCATCAGGTGCCAAAACATTGGAGCTTCAGCATCAGTCCTTCCAATGAATATTCAGGGTTGATTTCCTTTAGGATTGACTGGTTTGATCTCCTTGCAGTCCAAGGGACTCTCAAGAGTCTTCTCCAGCACCACAATTCGAAAGCATCAGTTCTTCAGTGCTCAGCCTTCTTTATGGTCCAACTCTCACATCTGTATGTGACTACTGGAAAAACCATAGCTTTGACTATATGGACCTTTATTGGGAAAGTTATGTCTCTGCTTTTTGATATGTTGTCTAGGTTTGTCATAGCTCTTCTTCCAAGGAGCAAGCATCTTTTAATTTCATGGGCACAGTCACCGTCCACAATGATTTTGGAATCCAAGAGAATAAAATATGTCATTGCTTCTACCTTTTTTCCCATCCATTTGCCATGAAGTGATGGGACTGGATGCCGTGACCTTTGTTTTTTGAATGTTGAGTTTTAAGCCAGCTTTTTCACTCTCCTCTTTCACCCTTGTCAAGAGGACCCTTAGTTCCTCTTTACTTTCTGCCATTAGAGTGTTATCATCTGTGTACATGAGGTTGTTGATATTTCTCTCAGAAATCTTGATTCCAGCTTGGAATTAATCCAGCCCAGGATTTTGAATGGTGTACTCTGCATTGAAGTTAAATAAGCAGGGTGACAATACACAGCCTTGACAAACTCCTTTCCCAATGTTGAAGCAGTCAGTTGTTCCATACTCTGTTTATAGTTATTATAAAGTATCGGCTTTATTCCCCATGTTGTACAATACATCCTTTTAGCTTGTTTTGTACCTAACAGTTTGTACCTCTTACTCCCCTACTCCTATATTGCCCCTCCCTTTTCCCCTTCCCAGTCCCACTGATAACCACTCGTTGAGTCTCTGTATGTGTGTCTAGTCATACACTTTTCCTTCTGAAGCAGTCGTTTGTAATGTTATCCACCATGCTCAAGTCTGGAAAGATCAATTGTAGGGGCTTCTTATTTTTCAAGCAGTTGTACTCACCCTCCTTGAGCTAAAAGCGTGTGCAGAGAACCAAGCCCTATCATACCATGAAAAACTAATCATGACTGCACGTTAGAAAACACAAAATCAACTTGATTCAAAGACCTCTTCCTGCTTAACACAAGCTTCCCTGCTCTAGGGCCATCCTTCTTGTGGGTTCAAAGCCCCAGGGTCTCCCACATACAATGAAAATTATTGCCAGATGCAGATCCATCCAGTTTGTGCCAAGAATCCAGGCTTCCATGCCAGTCGCGGAGCTGATGGTCAGCTGCAGCTGAAAACAAAGTGAATCAGCGGAGATAACAGTTGAAGGAAAACAAAACTGTAAGGGTAACGGCAGGAGGTGGCACCTACAAGCATGCTTAGTTCTACAAAGCAGAAAGACTTGAACACCAGAGGGTTAGGAAACACCCTTGGGAACACGAGAGCCCCATCATTTGGGGAAAATGATCCTCTTGTTCAGAGCTTGGCAGAATTTTTCTGTAAAGGGCTAGAGAGTAAACATTTTAGGTTTTGCAGAGACAAGTACAGTGTCTGGTATATTTTCTTTCTGTGTATTTTTTTTAAGCCTTGACCAGTGTAAAGATCATTCTTGGCTCACCAGTTCACATAAAAAATCGACCATGGGCAGAATTTGGCCCCTGGATCTTGTTGATCAGACAGTAAAATTCTACCATGCCAAGAAAGGTATCGGGGGTAAGGCGCCCATAGATATCTCCTCTCCCTGCAAAAATGTAAGTGAATTCAGTTAAGTTGTCTTTAATTCTAAGAAGCAATACACAATTGCAATGTCTATCTCGGCCCTGACAGTGTGTGACAGTGAATCGGTAAACCATAGACTGTCCTAGTCATTGAATCACTCTAAGCCGCCTTCTTCAGGGAAAGCATGAAACTCGTCATCTGCAGTCACCTCCACACCCCCAAGTGCTAACGTGTCTGTTCTTCTAGGCAATGTGCTCACGTGCTTGCTACGTGCTGTCTTATATTCATTTGATTATATTTTCTATGCCTCTCTCTCCAAAGCCAGTAGAGAAAAGAGAGTTTCAGGAGGACGTGCTGACTTTTCTCCATCTGCCAGTTGCCTCAACCCAGACATTTCACATTTGTGCTTAATAGCTACCCTTTTAGTCAGCTAGGACTTTGTTCCAAGCCCTGACAGGCCATTCATAAACATGACCTGATTTAATCTTCACAACAACCTTAATGATTCCCCAGGTTCACAGCCGAGGAAACTGATGCTTGGGGAATTTATTTATTTATTTTAGCATGGTTAATCAGTTTTTTATTTGTCTTTAAATTTCTTTTTAAATTGGAAGATAATTGCTTTACAATGTTACGTTGGTTTCTGCTATGCAATAATGTCAATTAGCTAGGTGCTAAGTCTCTTCAGTCGTGTCCAGCTCTTTGCAACCTGATAGACTGTATCCAGCTAGGCTCCTCTGTCCATGGGGATTCTCCAGGCAAGAATTCTGGGGTGGGTTGCCATTTCCTTCTCCAAGGAATCTTCCCAACCCAGGGGTCAAACCCACTTCTCTTATGTCTTCTGCATTGGCAGGCGGGTTCTTCATCGCAAACGCCTCCTGGGAAGCCCCTCGTAGTATATATATGCCAGTGCAACGCTGTCAATTTATCCCACCCTCTCCTTCCCTGCCCCCAGTCTCCACAGGTCCACTCTCTACATCTGCATCTCTAGTCCTAATCATATCTCTATTGCAAATAGGTTCATCAGTACTGTTTTTCTAGATTCCATATGTGTGCATTAGTATACGATATTTGTTTTTCTCTTTGTGACTTCACTTGGAGAATTTAAAACACAGCAAAGAAAGAGCAGAGACAGAACCAAGGCAGTTCTGTTCCATGTGCTAGCTCTTCAGTGTCGAGCAGGAGGAGAGACCACATGTCTCAGCCCTGGAGGTCCACATTTAAACCTGGCCAGGCCACCTCGGGGCTGTGTACCCTGGACACGGCACTCAACCAGCTCGGGCCTCAGCACCCCCATGCGTAAGACCAGGCAAAATAAGACCACATGCTTCATGGGCTGGTAGTAGAGATGAATGCGTTTAGCAGTGCCTATTGTGTAGGCAGTGCTCCCCAAATGGGACCTTTTTGAAAATTATTATTATTAAATGCTGTTTATACTTCTAAATGACTCCCAGGCACATACTCATTGAGAGAGATTGTTTTCTTTTTTATTATTGAAATATAGTTGATTTACAATGTTGTGTTAATTTCTGGTGTACAACAAAGTGATTTAATTATATATATATATACTTTTTTGGCTTCCCAGGTGGCTCAGTGGTAAAGAATCTGCCTGCCAAGCAGAAGAACATGGGTTTGATCCCTGGGTCGGGAAGATTCCCCTGGAGGAGGCAATGGCAACCCACCCCAGTATTCTTGACTGGAGAGACCCATGGGCAGAGGAGCCCGGTGGGCTGCAGTCCATGGGGTCGCACAGAGTCAGACATGACTGAGCGATACACCACCACCAATCTTTTTCATTTTTTTTCCATTATGGTTTATTACAAGATATTGGATACAGTTCCCTGTGCTCTATAGTAGGACCTTGTTATTTATCCATCCTACACATACTGTTTTGCATCTGCTAATCCCAAACTCCCCATCCATCCTTCTCCCACCACCACCTTCCCCGCCTCCAGCTTGGCAAGCACCAGGCTATTCCCTATGCCTGTGACTCTGTTTCTGTTTCATAGACAGGTTCGTTTGTGTCATGCTTTAGATGCCACACATAAGTGACGTCATATGACATTTGTCTTTCTCTTTCTGACCGCCTTCACTTAGTATGATCTTCTCTAGGTCCGTCCATGTTGCTGCAAATGCCATTATTTCATTCTTTTTATGGCTCAGTAGTATTCCACTATACATGGGTGCCACATCTTCTTTGCCCATTCATCTCTCAATGAATATTTAGGTTGCTTCCACGTCTTGGCTCTTGTGAATAGGGCTGCTATGGACATAAGGGTGCATGTAACTTTTCAAATTGTAGTTTTGTCTGGATAGATGCCCAGGAGTGGGATTACTGGACCCCATGGCAGTTCTAGTTTTAGTTTTTTGAGGACCTTCCATACTGTTGTCCAAAGTGGCTGCACCAACTTAACATTCCCACCAACAGTGTAGGAGGATTTCCCTTGAGAGAGGTTGTTTTATACCTTCTGGAATATTTTAGATTAAACTTGCCTCATCCTCAGCCTCTCATGAGATCTGAACCCCCAGTGTCAGTATAGAAGGCCAGGCATCTGGTCCTTGACCTGAAAATGCATTTTATCTTGGTCTCTTTTCCGGGGTGAGTGAACGGAGGATGGATGGATGGATCGACTTATCTGAGGCCACATGGTCAGCCAAGAAGCAAAACTAGGTCTGAGCCTGGCCATGACCTCTTCGTGGGATTCTCCAGGCAAGAACACTGGAGTGGATTGCCATTTCCTCCTCCAGGGGATCTTCCTGACCCAGGGGTCAAACCCATGTCTTCTGCTTGGCAGGCAGATTCTTTATCACTGAGACAGCTGGGAAGCTGAAAAAGAATATATATATAATTAAATCACTTTGCTGTACACCAGAAACTAACACAGCATTGTAAATTGGTACTAACCCATCTCCCATACACTTTTCCTTCTCTTTTTAAAGTGGGCTTCCCTGGTAACTCAGACAGTAGAGAGTCCACCAGCAAAGCAGGACACCTGGGTTTGATCCCTGGGTCAGGAAGATCCCCTGGAGAAGGGAAGCCTGGTGGGCTACAGTCCATGGGGTCTCAAAGAGTCAGACACAACTGAGCAACTAACACACTGAGATGTAATTCATACAATGAATTTATACAATAAGTATAAAATGCACCATTTTTTGACAGACCTATAGGGTATTGTTTATTTATTTTCTATATTTAATATTTTTTAATTTTTTTGTTGAGGTGTGGTTGATATACAATATCATGTGTTTCAGATATACAGCATAGTGATTCACAACTGTTGAAGGTTGTACTCTGTTTATAGTTATTATAAAATATTAGCTATATTCCCTTTGTTGTACAGTAAATCCTTATAGTTTATTTTATACTTAATACTCTGTACCTCTTACTCCCCTACTTTTATACTGTCCCTCCCTCTTTTCTCTCCCTACTGGTAACCAATACTTTATTCTCTGTATCTGTGAGTCTGCTTCTGGTTTTGTTATCTTCATTAGTTTGTTTCATTTTTAGATCCCACGTGTAAGTGGTAACATAAAATATTTGTCTTTGTCTGACTTAGTTCACTCAGTTTCACAATCTCTAGGTCCATCCGTGCTGCTGCAAATGGCAGAATTTCATTTTTTTATGTCTAATATTCCATTGTTTGTGTGTGTTTGTGTTTGTATCACATCTTCTTTATCCATTCATCTGTTGACGGACACTTAGTTTGCTTCCATATCGTAGCATTAGTAAAAATGCTGCTATGAACATTTGGGGCACGTGTATCTTTTTGAATGAATACTTTCTCTTCTTTGGATAAATACCCAGGAGTGGAATAAAATGTACCATTTTAAAGTCTTTAGTGGATGGTTCTTAATATATTTACAAGGTTGTGCAGCCATCACCACTGTACAATTCCAGAACATTCCCATCACCCTAAAATAAAAATCATACTCTTCAAGCAGCCAGTCTGCCTTCCCACCACCACCCGCCCATGCCCCCGCCAAGCTCCTGGCAACCATCAGTTCATCAGTTTGCTTTCCATCTCTGTGGATTTGCCTATGCAAATAGGCATTTGCATAAAATTAGACATTTTATATAAATGGAATCATATAATAGGTGTCATTTTGTGTTTGGCTCCTTTCAGTTAACGTGTTTCAAGGTTTATCTGCATGGTCCCACATATCAGCACTTCATCCCTTTTTTGCAACTGAGTAATATTGCACTAAGTAATATTGCACACATTTTCATTCTTCTTATTTCTCTCCTTGAGAAGCCTCTGGGCATTTCACACCCACTCCTGGGATAAGTACCCCATCCCCTGGCCGTTTGGACTTTTCTTGTCTTGGCTGCACCACATGGCATGTGAGATCTTAGTTCCATGACCAGGGATCTAACCAGTGATCCTTGCATTGGAAGCATGGAGTCTTAACCACTGGACTGCCAGGGAAGTCTGTGGACTTATCTTTTCCATCAGTTCACACACCCTCAACTTTTTCAACCCTTCAGAAGCAATTCTGTCTTCTCAATGTATTTAAAAATTAAAATTCCACAATTTGTTAAAAAAAAAATTGCAGAAAGTGGCCAAACCAATTTACATTTATGAGGGCAAATCAAACAAAGTGCGTTTTCTCTGAAGCCTCAGGGTTTTTTCAAGTTTGAAATGACAGTGATTCAAAAGTACCTTACTTGATTGATTCTTTTCAGAAACACAGAGCCGTTCTCTGGTTCCTGACAGAAGTGGGCGGAGAGAGGGGGGAAAAAAACCAATAAAAGCAGAGAACAAACATTTAATAACACAAAAAGTGTCCAGGTAACAGTTCTGTCTTAGTCACGTTCTGCAAGGCTCTGGAACGGTGTTGATGAGTGGAATCTGATGTGTGCTGGGGGACAGGAGGTGTACACCCACCTACTTTCAAGAGGGAGGGCTCCATTCATTGATGCTGAGTATCTCATACCTCAGGGGGCCTGGAGAAAAGGCAGCTCGCAGCCTGGCCTCCAGAGCAGCGCTATGTAGAGGATGAAGGCAGGCAGCACCTGCTCCTGGCTGGTCCTGCACAAAATGAACTCTTCCAGGTCCAGCTGGGGGTTTAGAAAACCCACAACTGTAGGTGTTTAAATAGTGCGCCGGGGAACTTCCCTGGTGGTCCAGTGGTTAAGAATCTGCCTGCCAAGCAATTCAGGGGACCTGAGTTAGACCCCTGTTGGGGAAGATTCCACATGCCACGAGGCAACTGAGCCTGTGTGCCACAACTGCTGAGCCCACACTCTAGAGTCTGTGCTCGAAAAACAGGAGACGTCACTGCAACGAGAAACCCGCACACTGTGAGTTGAGAAAGCCCGCACACAGTAATGAAGGTTCAGGGCAGCCAAAACACAGTTAATTAATTAATTAAAATAAATAGTGTGTCGGGCATATTGCTGCAAGTTGGCCTCGACTCTAAAAGGATTTGTGGGGAGCAATCAGCCCCGTATCTGTAACTTGCAATGTCAGTTTCGTGCACGCACACATATTTTTAACTCGCCAGGAAAGGTTCCCTCCTTCCCAGCACAGCATCTCTCCAAGTCTCTGGGAGAGGACAGAAGAGTTTTACAGTCAGACCAGGATACTGTGCCCAGTCCATGCCTGGTTCCTCACCATCCCCTTGCTTCTGCATTGTGTGCTGTTGTTTTCAGTAATCCCACAGCTA
>NW_011494732.1:1637385-1639585 GCF_000754665.1 Bison bison bison | reverse complement strand
TGTCCGTAATTAGGAGAAACCAGAAAAATACAACCCAACCTGAAAATTGTTCACTCACAAGAATCCGAGGATGGTGTGGGAGTTCTTCATTTCCCACCCCCTCAAAGGCACCAGGCCCACCTTGGAAAGGCAGCCAAGGGTTCTTCTTCAGTGACTCAAGCCCATACCCACTGGGTATTTTTTCTCCTCTCTTCTCTCCCAGAATTCCAGATTCACAACCCAAGGAACCCTGGAGTATAATACCCTCCAGACACACAAACATTGGCTGCCTCTCATAACATCACTCCTCTGTGATTTTATGCCAACAGAATCCATACATCTTCTCCAAAGTATCAAGGACCCCTTCTCAGGTTATGCTAAAGGACATATTTTACTTTCTAGGGTTACTGCAGCAAAATACACGACTGGGCGGTTAAACAACAGAGCTTTAATTTCTCACAATTCTGGAGGCCAGAAATCCAAGATAAGGGTGTCAGAAGCTCTGTTTTCTCCTGAAGCCTCTGTCCTTGGCTCACTAGGCCCATGCATGTTGCTGCCAGTAGCATCGTTTCATTCTTTTTATGGCTGAGTAATATTCCATTGTACATTTTTATAAGGTATAGGTTTTAGTACATGTGTGCATTGTGAACTGACAACCACAATCAAGCAGTTAACACATCCATCACCTCACATAGTTACCATGTGTGTGTGCGTGCGTGGGCATGCACATTGAGAACACTTTAGATCTACTTTCTTAGGAAATTGCAAGTATTCGATACATGTTATTAGCTATGGTCACCATGCTGTACGTGTGGTCTCCAGAACTTATCCATCTTATAAACAAACTCCCAGCCCCTGACCAGTCTACTTTCTGATTTTATGAGTACAACTTTTTTTTTTCAGATGCTACATATAAGTGAGATCACACAGTGTTTGACTTCTGTGTCTGACTTTTTTCATTTAGCAAAGCATCGTCCAGTTTCATCCATGTTATCACAAATATCAGTATTTTCTCTTTAAATTTTTAAACTTATTTATATTATTTGTGTTCTCACTGGGTCTTTGATGCTGAACGCAGGCTTTCTCTAGTTGCAGTGCCCGGGCTTCTCTTGTTACAGAGCAAGGCTCCAAGTGAGCAGCCTCAGTAGTTTGCAGCACACATGCTCAGTTGCCCCAAGACATATGGAATCTTCCCGGACCCGGAATCAAACCTGGGTCCCCTGAATTGGCCGGTAGACTCCCAACCACTGAACCACCAGGGAGGTCCGGATTTTCTTCTTTTTTGATGTTGACTAGTATTCCACTGTATACATATATACCACATTTTCTTTGTCTGTTCATCTGTAGACAGACACTCAGGTGTTTCCATATCTTGACTACTGTGGATAATACTGCCATGAACAAGGGGTGTGGATAACCCTTCAAGATGGTGAGTTCTTCTTATTAGGGTATATACTCAGAAATGGGATTGCTGGATGACACGATTGTTCTATTTTTAATTTTCTGAAGACCCTCTGTACAGTGGCTGCACCAATTTACACTCCCACCGACAGTGCATAAGGGTTTTCTTTCTTCTAGATCTTCACCAGCAAGTCATCTTTTGACTTTTGGATAATATCCACCTAAACAGGTGTGAAGTAATATCTCTTTGTGGTTTTGATTTACACTGGTTAGTAATGTTAAACATCTTTTCATGTGTCTGTTGGCCATGTGGATATTGTCTTTGAAGAGTTGTCTGTTCAGGTCCTTTGCCCATTTTTAAATTGGGCTATTTGGGGATTTTGTTTGTTTTTTGCTGTTGAGTTCTTTGATGGAAGAACACAGATTTGAGCCATGGAGAATATAGCTGGAGGTCTACTATACAGAAATAGCTTACTAATTGATGAAACCAAACAGTGGGAAAGAGTCAAGAGATGGAGAGATGTAGGAATTAATTGCAGTTTTGTTTTGAGAACCTGGTTCTAGCAATACCTGAAGCGGATATCTTCCCTCAGATACTTGAGTTGTACAAGGCAATAAGTCGCCTTTTTGTTTAGACTGAATTGAGTTGGATTTTTGCCACTTGGCTTAAAGCTCAACATTCAGAAAATGAAGATCATGGCATCCGTTCCCACCACTTCATGGGAAATAGATGGAGAAACAGTGGAAACAGTGTCAGACTTTATTTTTCTGGGCTCCAAAATCACTGCAGATGGTGACTGCAGCCATGAAATTAAAAGAC
>NW_011494732.1:1636752-1637285 GCF_000754665.1 Bison bison bison | reverse complement strand
AAAATGTACCATTTTAAAGTCTTTAGTGGATGGTTCTTAATATATTTACAAGGTTGTGCAGCCATCACCACTGTACAATTCCAGAACATTCCCATCACCCTAAAATAAAAATCATACTCTTCAAGCAGCCAGTCTGCCTTCCCACCACCACCCCTCCACGTCCCCGCCAAGCTCCTGGCAACCATCAGTTCATCAGTTTGCTTTCCATCTCTGTGGATTTGCCTATGCAAATAGGCATTTGCATAAAATTAGACATTTTATATAAATGGAATCATATAATAGGTGTCATTTTGTGTTTGGCTCCTTTTAGTTAACGTGTTTCAAGGTTTATCTGCATGGTCCCACATATCAGCACTTCATCCCTTTTTTGCAACAGAGTAATATTGCACTGAGTGGACATCACACATTTTCATTCTTCTTATTTCTCTCCTTGAGAAGTCTCTGGGCATTTCACACCCACTCCTGGGATAAGTATCCCATCCCCTGGTCTTTTGGACTTTTCTTGTCTTGGCTGCACCACATGGCATGTGAGA
>NW_011494732.1:1633101-1636652 GCF_000754665.1 Bison bison bison | reverse complement strand
AGGAGTAAAGAACCTGCCTGTCAATGCAGGAAATGCAAGAGATGAGGGTTCGATTCCCAGGTGGGGAAGATCCCCTGGAGGCGGGCATGGCAACCCACTCCAGTATTCTTGCCTGGAAACCCAGGGACAGAGGAGCCTGGCAAGCTCCTGCATTGGCAGGCAGGTTCTTTACTAGCTGAACCACCATGGAAGCCCAAGATCCTTCATCATAACTGCAAAGTCCCTTTTACCATATAAGGCAACAGACATACAGGTTCTGGAGACTGGAACATGGGCATCTTGGTGATTCCACCTTCCACAGTACTTTCCTGCACAAAGTAGCCAGGCAACTGCTGTTGCTTACAACTGAGACCTCACTGATGTGTGCCTTTTACTTGGTCTCTGCATCATATTTTTTTTATTGTCATGGTTGAAAACTAGGAAGACAATCACAAATAAACTAAAAGTAAATTGTGAAACACCTAGCACCAGGTTATCTTTCTAAAGTGAAAGTGAAGTCGCTCAGTCGTGTCCGACTCTTAGCGACCCCATGGACTACAGCCCACCAGGCCCTCCATCCATGGGATTTTCCAGGCAAGAGTACTGGAGTGGGGTGCCATTGCCTTCTCCTTTAACAGTGGCTAGGCATATTATTTTTACTTGGAGCTGGTATACTTGGTGACAGCCTTAGTGCCCTCGGACATGGCGTGCTTGGCCAGCTCCCCAGGTAGCAGCAAGCGCACGGCGGTCTGGACCTCCCTCGATGTGATAGTCGAGCGCTTGTTGTAATGCGCCAGGTGCGATGCCTCGCCAGCGATGCACTTGAAAATGTCGTTGAGGAAGGAGTTCATGATTCCCATAGCCTTGGACGAGATGCCGGTGTCTGGATGGACTTGCTTCAGCACCTTGTACACGTACACGGAGTAGCTCTCCTTGCGGCTGCGCTTGCGCTTCTTGCCGTCCCAGATGTTTTTCTACAAATCTATCATGAGATTTTGCACCTGGATCTGATCAAACAAAAATTTAACTTATTTGTGAGAATAGGCTACAAAGAGGACAGGCTTTATTACAATGAGACAATTCACCCAGACGTAACAAGAAATGAGCAAGTATACTAAAAATCCCCATGCTGTGCCATGCAGACTCTGTTTTGAACATTCATTTTTATTTTGTTTTTTAAATTTATTTTTAATTGGAGGATAATTGCTTTACACTGTTGTGTTGGTTTCTGCCGTACATCAACAGGAATCAGCCATGCATGCATGCTTCGTCACTTCAGTCATGTCCGACTCTTTGTGACCCTGTGGACTGTAGCCCACCAGGCTGCTCTGTCCACAGGGTTCTCCAGGCAAGAATTTTGGAGTGGGTTGCCATGCCCTGCAACAGGGTATCTTTCTGATCCAGGGATTGAACCTGTGTCTCCTGCATTGCAGGTGGATTCTTTACCTACTGAGTCACCTGGGAAGAACCCCTCCATCCCACCCACCTCCCATCCCACTCCTCTGGGTTGTCACAGAGCACCGGGCTGAGCTCCCTGTGTTATACAGCAACTTTCCATTAGCTATCTACTTTATATATGGTAATATATATGTTTCAATGATACTCTCTCAATTCGTACCCCACCTGCCGCCCCACTGTGTCCATAAGACTGTTGAATATTCATTTTTAAATCAAGTTTTTAAACCACAAATTTGACTCCTCTAAAAAACTCCAAAATACACAATTTGAACTTGCCACTCAGGTCAGCACATGGAGTCCTTGACTTTAAGATGATCTTCTGTCTAGCAAGCAGGACACCTATAACCCTTTTGCCCGGGTTCCTAAGGTAACTGTGGCCATGTCTTGTCTAAACGAGGAGAGGCACACACCGTGGAAGGCTTCCCCTAGTCTCCAAGAGAACCAAATAGCTCCCTTGACCCAGGTATGTCTCCTTCTTCCCGCAGGACACTGAGATCCTGAACACCGCCATCCTCACGGGAAAGACAGTTGCCATGCCTATCAAGGTGGTCACCGTGGAGGAGAACAGTATCGTGACAGATATCTCGGAGTCCGTGGAATGCAAGTCCACAGATGAGGAGGTCATCAAAGTAAGTGATTCCAGGGAGTTTCCTGGCAGTCAAGGGGTTAGGACTCAGCACTTTCATTGCCAGGGCTGGGGTTCAATCCCTGGTTGGGGAACTAAGATCCTGCAAGCCAGGTGGCACAGCCAGAAAAAAAAAATGTGTAAAGTAAGTGATTCCATTAGTCATCTGGATTGAGCTGGTGGAAACTTCGTGGGAGCGTCTTGTTCACCAAGAGAAGTTAGCCTGGTGAAATAAGAGGTCTGGTGGGTTGGTTTGTGTTCACAACCTTTCTGGCTTCACTAAACTTTCCCATTTCCATCTCTTAATTTGATATCATGCCAGCCTTGTTGTCATCAAGTGTGCTGTGGACTGTAAGTCAGACCCAAGTACCTACAGTAACCAAGCGGGTGATTTAAGTGAGCGAAGTGGTAAATCAGACAAGCCCATTTCTGGAAGGGCAGCCATGGTCAACTCCTGCCAATTATAGGGGCTTCCCTGGTGGCTCAGATCTGGGTTCAGTTCCTGGGTTGGGAAGACCCCCTGGAGAAGGAAATGACAACCCACTCCAGTACTCTTGCCTGGAAAATCCCATGGATGGAGGAGCCTGGCAGGCTACAGTCCATGGGATCGCAAAGAATTATGGCCATGTATAAATGTGAGTTCAGGATTGGTACACCTTCAAGAGATGCCTCAAATTTCGTAAAAGTCGTCGGTTTTTCAATGTTGGCAACAAATGTAATAAAAAAGAAAACTACAATGGGCAAAAAATAAAATATAAAACACACCGGCTGCGTGCATCTGAACCATGGGGCAGCTGTTGAAACCACTGTTTCATGAGGCAAATTAGAAACACTGGGTCAAATTCAGCCTACCACCTGCTTTGTAAGTAAGTTTCATTGAAACATGACCACTCAAATCTATTTCTTTTTTAAAAAAATTTTTTTGAAGAAAATATTCTTTAAATTTTCTAATATTTTGCAGTTTTCAAAAGTTTCACACGCATGATTTCATATAATCCCATAATAATCCTTTTGTCCTGCTATCCCTGTTACCCCTGCCCCCACTGGTAACCACTGGCTTGTTCTCTGTCTGCAAGTCTGCTTATTTTTTGTTTTATTTACTAATTTGTTGTATTTTTCAGATTTCACATATAAGTGATATCATACAGAATTTGTCTTTCTCTGTCTGCTGTATTGCACTTAGCATAAGGTCCTCCAAGTCCATCCACGTTGATGCAAATGGCAAAATTTCGTTCTTTCAAATCTGTCTCTATATTGTCTGTGGCTGCTTTTGAGTAAGTTTCCATGGAGACTATGTCATCTGCTGGTCTAAGATAGTTACCATTAAAAAAAATCTTTTTTGATTTTTTAAATAAATATAAAAGGAAAGTTACCATTTTGTCCTGCCAAAAGAAAGTTTTCCTGGAGAATCCCTGCCTTAGACACTACCTTTTTTAAAATTTTATCGGAGTACAGTTGATTTACAATGTTGTGTTAGTTTCAGGTGTAC
>NW_011494732.1:1630319-1633001 GCF_000754665.1 Bison bison bison | reverse complement strand
CACTGCAGATGGTGACGGCAGCCATGAAATTAAAAGACACTTACTCCTTGGAAGGAAAGTTATGACCAACCTAGACAGCATATTCAAAAGCAGAGACATTACTTTGCCAACAAAGGTTCGTCTAGTCAAGGCTATGGTTTTTCCTGTGGTCATGTATGGATGTGAGAGGTGGACTGTGAAGAAGGCTGAGCGCCAAAGAATTGATGCTTTTGAACTATGGTGTTGGAGAAGACTCTTGAGAGTCCCTTGGACTGCAAGGAGATGCAACCAGTCCATTCTGAAGGAGATCAGCCCTGGGATACTTTGGAAGGAATGATGCTAAAGCTGAAACTCCAGTACTTTGGCCACCTCATGCGAAGAGTTGACTCATTGGAAAAGACTCTGATGCTGGGAGGGATTGGGGGCAGGAGGAGAAGGGGACGACAGAGGATGAGATGGCTGGATGGCATCACTTGACTCGGTGGACGTGAGTCTCAGTGAACTCCGGGAGTTGGTGATGGACAGGGAGGCCTGGTGTGCTGCGATTCATGGGGTCGCAAAGAGTCAGACATGACTGAGCGACTGATCTGATCTGATCTGAATGAGAAAGTCCTGACAGACCCAATATTGTGGTTGCCTGCTTGCTTGTGCCTCCCACCCCCCACCATCCCATACATCTGTGTGGATGGGGGCTTATCACTCTGGTTCACTGTGTTATAACCCAGTGACAAGAGCATGCTGGGTGCACAGTAAGGGTTCATTAAATGGCTGGTGGATCTTCATGGTTATGTAGGATTTGACAGGTGGAAAGAGACGTGGTTGATGTGGTCTAATCCCTTAATTTGTAAAATGAAGAAACCAAGATCCAAACAATAAGAGTATAATGAAGGCTCTATAGAAAATTAAAGCATAGTGTA
This sequence comes from Bison bison bison, assembly GCF_000754665.1. Lineage (NCBI taxonomy): Eukaryota > Metazoa > Chordata > Mammalia > Artiodactyla > Bovidae > Bison > Bison bison. The sequence continues at coordinate 1,632,105 of NW_011494732.1, read as the reverse complement.
GAATCTGGGATTCCAGACTCCCCATGCCCACCAAGTAACAAATACTCACCAAAGCGGTTGATCAGGAAAGGAGTCTTTTTCTTTATTTCTTTTACTTAAAAATTATTTTATAGTGAAGTATCTTTGATTTAGATTGTTGTGTTGGTTTAAGGTGTACAGCAAAGTGATTCAGTGTATCTATTCTTTTTTAAATTCTTTTCCATTTAGGTTATTATAGAGTGTAGAGCAGAGTGCTCTACCGTAGGTCTTTGTTGATTGTTTTAAATATAGCAGTGTGTACATGTCCAACCCAACCTCCCAGTCTATCTCTCCCCGCACCGTTTCCCTCTGATAACCATAAATTCATTCTCTAAGTCTGTGAATCCTATTTCTGTTTTGTAAATAAGCTCATTTTGTATCATTTTTTTAGATTAGAAAGGAATTTTTAAATACAAGGAACTTCATCCCTGTGGCTTAACCAGGTTATCCAAAGATCAATGCTTTCTTCACTCATTTGGCATTTTTGTTATTTTTAACTTTTCATTAAGTTTTGGAGTATAGCTTTGTGATAGTTTCAGGTGGACAAAGGGACTCAGCCGTACATACACATGTATCCATTCTGCCTCAAACTCCCCTCCCATCCCGGTTGCCACATAACACTGAGCAGAGTTCCCTGTGTTATACAGTAGGTCCTTGTTGGTTATCCATTTTAAATATTGGCATTTCTGTGACTGTTCATTTGTGCTCCTGAAGTTGATCTTGGTTCACGAAAAATATCTAGTGACCCACCAGTGTTAATCTTGGTGTAACTCAGTGTAGGGATAGGAAGTCTCAGGTGAAAGACCGTGTGTGCATGTGTGTGTGAGAGAGAGAGAGAAACTGCAGCGACCATTAGCAAGCTAATCACAATTAATCCACGAGGGAGTTTGCTGCTTTAATGAAGCCATTAGCCAAAGACCATTCTCAGAAAGAAAATGTTAAGACTGAACTCTGAGCACATTACCTGTAATGAACCTGAAAATGGACTTGGGGAATTTCTGCAGTATTCTTGGCATCAGTAATAGCCAATGTACAAGCTGCCCAAATGGCAGCTCCAGCGCCAGGAATCCCATGGACCCAAGCTTCCCAGATGGCAGCTCCAACTCCAGCTCCAGGAATCCCATGGACCCAAGAGAAGACATGGCAGAGGGTCAGTGGGCACCAGTGTCAAAGAGAGGCTGGCACTCCCCTTTGTAACTGAGGGCTCTTTCTTTCAGCTGTGCACTTAGCTAATGCAAAAGGTCACTTCTGTGTCAATTGCTTCCCTGGAGGAAGAACTGAGAAAATCTCTTTCCTTGCATCTCCTGCTTCAAAGTAGAGCAGCATTTCTGGAGAGGGATTTGGGGAGAAATTGACTCAGAGGTAAAAGGTGCCAATAGCCATCCCAAAGTCACAGACCCCTTTTCATCTTCGTTTGACCATAAGGAACAGGATGGAACAAGTGCCAGTAGGCAGCGCCTACAGATTTAAGAGAGAAGGCATTTTCTTCATCACTTTGCAAATCATAAGACACACGAGAGGTGTGATGCTAATCATTTTGCATGAAGTCAGTATGAACGGGGTAAAGCAGAGCCCCCAGACCTCCAAGGGAATGGGCCACAGTGGGGCAACAGGAGAAGACTGGTGTGCTACACAAAGCAAGGAAGCCAGTTGCCAAGATGTAGCAGTGATGATGGGCATTTGGGGTAAAAATTACCCAACTCTTTGATTGCTCTTGTAGTGAGTATCTGGGGCTTCCCCGCTGGCTCAGGAGTAAAGAACCTGCCTG
>NW_011494732.1:1629746-1630219 GCF_000754665.1 Bison bison bison | reverse complement strand
AGTTCAGTTTACAATGTTGTGTTAGTTTCAGGTGTACAACAAAGTGATTTGGTTATACCTATGCTTCCCTGGTAACTCAGACGGTAAAGCGTCTGCCTACAATGCGGGAGACCCGGGTTCGATCCCTGGGTCGGGAAGATCTCCTGGAGAAGGCAATGGCAACCCACTCCAGTACTCTTGCCTGGAAAATCCCATGGACCAAGGAGCCTGGTAGGCTACAGTCCGTGGGGTCGCAAAGAGTCAGACACGACTGAGTGATTTCACTTCACTTCATACATATATCTCAGAGAAGGCAATGGCAACCCACTCCAGTACTCTTGCCTGGAAAATCCCATGGACGGAGGAGCCTGGTAGGCTGCAGTCCATGGGGTCGCTAAGAGTCGGACACGACTGAGCGACTGCACTATCACTTTTCACTTTCATGCATTGGAGGAGGAAATGGCAACCCACTCCAGTGTTCTTGCCTGGAGAAT
>NW_011494732.1:1624295-1629646 GCF_000754665.1 Bison bison bison | reverse complement strand
ACTAGGAGGTAACGGGGGGGGGTTTAAATTGAGACTGTCTTGAAGCAAGGACCCTACTTTTTGATCTTTCCTACCAACATTTACCATGATCACGCGCCCACAACGCTTGCTCAAAGAATAAGACAGTGAGAGTTTTTCGAAGCCAGAAATTAAGCATTTGGTCTTCCTGTGTATTTTTTGAAATCAATAGAAACATATCCAGAAAATATATATATACACATATCCAAGAGAAAGCATCCAGATAATGTTTTCCGCCTCACCTGCCCCTCCCCGCCAAATCGAGTCTGACAAGTAGCAATCAGTCTTCTCTCTGGAGTTAAAAACAACGTGTTTGCATGGAAGAGAACCTTACAGACCATGGAAGGGGAGGATTGGAGTGGGAAAGGCCTTCGCTGCAAGCCCCACCCCGAGAACGGACACGTGCAGCCCAGCTTTGTTGAGATTGTTCATTGCGGTGGATGCCACGTTCACGGATGTCTAAATTGTTACACAAACCTTCCAGTAGGTGGCAGTAAAGCATCCCAGCAATATGCTATGACCATTTTTTGACTGTGGGAGGTACTGTCTCAAAGAAGAGATGCTTTTTTTTAATTCACCCAACAGTGGTTTATGACTTGATGGTAACCCTGATCCCAAAGTGCTTTACAGAAGACCCCGAAAGCCTGTGGGAGGAGAAGAGGAAATGGTCGAAGTTCTAAACAACACTGACCAATAAAAATATAGCATGAGCCACATAAGTAATTTAGATTCGCTAGTTGTCACATTCAAAAAAAGTAAAAAGAAACAGGTGAATTTGATTTTTAATGCATGTGTCTAACTCATTATATTTAAAATATTGTCATTTCAACAGGTAGTCCATGTGAAAATTATTAATATGACAGTTCACATTTTTGGGCACTAAATCTGATCACCGACTCAATGGACCTGTGAAAAGTGAAAGTGCAAGTCGCTCAGTCCGTGGAATTCTCCAGGCCAGAATATTAGAAAGTGTAGCCTTTCCCTTCTCCAGGGGATTTTCCCAACCCAGCGATCAAACCCAGGTCTCCTGCATTGCACCAAGAGTCTTTACCAGCTGAGCCACAAGGGAAGCCGAACAGTCCTGGAGTAGGTAGCCTATCCCTTCTCCAGCGGATCTTCCTGACCCAGCAATTGAACCAGGGTCTACTGCATTGCAGGCGGATTCTTTAGCAACTGAGCTATTAGGGAATCCCCAATGGACATGAGTTCGAGCAAACTCCGGGACATAGTGAAGCACAGGGGTGCCTGGCATGCTGTAGTTCACGGGGTCACAAAGAGTCGGACACAATTTAGCAACTGAACAGCAACAACTTTCAAATCCAGTATATGTTTAACACAGAGCACACCTCCACCTGAGCCCCATTTCAAGTGGCCCAGAGCCACATGTGGCTTGTGGCTGCAGTGTTGAACAGCAAAGTCCTGAGTTCAGAGACAGGATTTGCAACCCTACCACTCTTAATATTTTGTGCCGACTAATTCTTTGTTATGGGGACTGTCCCGTGCATTGCAGGATGTGTAGAAGCCTCTTTGACTTCTTCTCCTTAGCACTCCGAGTTGTGACAAACAAACACGTCTCCAGACATTATTAAATGTCCCCTAGCAGGCAAAATCACCCCCGCTGAGAACCACTGCCCTGAGGGATACCTCCTCTGCTTGCGGCTGGACAAGCAATGCTCTTTCCAGTGGCTGAAAAGTAACTTCGGGAGGAGGGGCAGGGGAGAGGTACTTGGTTTTTGGATCTAGAGGTCCCCCTCCCCCCAGTCATGGTCACATATTAGGTCCTTGCTGATCATTGGTCTTTATTACTGATTTGCAGCTTCCCTGGTGGCTTAGCAGTGAAGAATCCGCGTGCAGTGCAGGAGATACGGGTTTGATCCCTGGGTAGGGAAGATCCCCTGGAGAAGGGAACGGCAATCCTCTCCAGTATTCTTGCCCAGGAAATCCCATGGACAGAGAACCCTGGTGGGCTACAGTCCATGGGCTCACAAGAATCGGACATGACTTGGTCTAAACCTCTACCATCACTGATTTGCAATCTCCCTGAGAGACAATCTGGTATCTAATTCAAAGGTTATTGTGAGGATTCAGGAGTTTCATTTTTCAAGTAAAGGGCTTAACTCTGAGTTGGGTAATCCCCTTGACGACCCTATTAGGTAAGCCAAGGGTTACAGACTGGCTGCCTACAGATGTATTTTTGTAGCAGGCACAGTGTTATTAAAAAATTAGCATGGGTTGCAGCTTACTCCCAGTGTATGATTCAGTGACATTTTAGGAGATTGACTGAGTTGGGTAACCATTGCCATGACCCAGTTTTGAAATATTTTTGTCACCCCATTTGCTATTAATCCCCATTCCCACCCCTAGCCCTTGGCAACCACTAATCTACTTTCTGTCTCTGTAGATTTGCCCTTTGGGGGGCATTTCATGTAAATGGAATCATACAGTATGTGGTCTCTTGCTGAAAGTTTGGCGATCATTTTGTACGTAATCTCTTTTGACACTTTATGGATAACCATCTAGAGAGAGATCTTATTTTCCAAGAACGGGATCATATCATACAAACTATTTTTTACCATGGACTTTTTAATTAGGCAAATCAAATGAACTTATTTACAAAACAGAAATAGACTCACAGACATAGAAGACAAACTTATGGTTACCAAAGGGGAAAGAAGGGAGGGATAAATGAGAAGTTCAGGATTAACAGAGACCCACTACTATATATAAAATAGATAAATAAGGACCTGCTGTATAGCACAGAGAGCTATATTCAATATCTTATAGTAACCTATAATGGAAAAGAATCTGATAAAGAAAAGATTTCATATACATATATATATAAATGTATAACAATCACTTTGCTATACACCTGAAACGCACAGAATATTGTAAACCAAAAAGGAAAAAAATTTTAATTAAATTGGGAGATCTACAGATACACACACAGACACAGGCACACACATGCTATAGCGTACATTTCCAACCCTCGGTAATCCATGTTAATTACCTACCTGATCTCGTTCTATACCTTTCTTTATGCTCATACAATCATAAACACATACATGTCAAGGTGTGTGTGTGTGTGTAAATGCACATGTATAAGGGCTTTTTCTGTCTTGGCTTGTTTGCTGCATTTGTGTATGTTTGCTCAGTCATGTCCAATTCTTTCTGACCCTATGGACTGTAGCCCACCAGGCTCCTCTCTCCATGGGATTTCCAGGCAAGAATACTGGAGTGAGTTGCCATTTCTTCCTCCAGGGTATCTTCCTGACCCAGGGATCAAACCCACGTCTCCTGAGTCTCCTACGTTGGCAGGCAGATTCTTTACCAACTGTGTCACCTGTTTTGCAGAGGTGGGGTCATATCACGTGCACATTTCTGCTTCTTCCTCTCTCTCACCTTACAGTGCTTCTTGAATATCCCTGTCTGGTGGGCATTTGGGAAATGAAGCTTCACCAGTGAGGGACATAAAGGAGCAGCGAGTGACAAGGGGTCTGGTCTGCAGTGTGTTTGAGGTTTAGGTCAATAGGAGTAATAACGTGTGAGTGGAAAGACCTGCAAACAACAGCATCTGTGTTGATTTATGTGCAAGAAATGAAAAAGCAACAGCCCAGAGAAGGACAACCACGTGCCCAACGGAAGCCCAGGAACAGCACAAGGAGAGAAAACACATAAGAGGGACAAGCACTTCCAACACCTATGTAATCATCATCATAGAGTCCTTGCTATAAACAGTGGCCCCCAAACTTTCTGGCCCTAGGGACTGGTTTCCTGAAAGACAATTTTCCCATGGACCAGGGAGGTGGGAGAAATGGTTTCAGGGTGATTCATGCACACTACGCTTATTGTGCACTTTATTTATAATATTATTACATCAGTTCCAGGAGACCCAGGTTCGATCCCTGGGTCAGGAAGATCCCCTGGAGAAGGAAATGGCAAGCCACTCCAGTATTCTTGCCTGGAAAATCACATGGACCAAGGAGCCTGGTGGGCAGCACCCCATGGGGTCACAGAGAGTCGAACATGACTGACCGACTAGCACACACACACACACACACACACACCCCTCAGATCTTTAGGCATTAGATCCCAGAGGTTTGGGACTCCTGCTATAAATATTTGTCCACACTTGAACATCCTTGGAATAAAGATGAGCCTTGCATGGATGGCACTGCACAGGTTAATTTGCACAGGTTTTCTTACTCGTGGTCCATGAAGTAATGGTATCTCAGATTCAGTGACATACAGTATTTTCTACAACCACCTAATGATTCCTTCAACAAAGATGCATTGGCCTTTTACTAAGGACTGTTCTGGTACTGGGTACTCAGCAAGAAATAGAACATGCCCTCCCCACCCGCTTCTCATGGAGCCTGGCATTCTAGTGATGAAGGGAGTGGACAGTAGCAGATAAGTGTATATTTCATGTGGAGATGAGGACCGAAAAGGAAATGCGATGCGTGTTGTGCCAGGGTGTGGCCTCGGGGTAAAGGATGACTCTAGATAGGGTGGCCTCCAAGGAGGAGACATTCAGGCCAGTTAGCAGAGAAAATAATGACTGTCATGCCTGCTTGGTTTCTCTTAAATAAATTTTTAAAAAAATATAATTATTCATTTTTGGCTTCACTTCGTTGCTGCATGAGGACTCTCTCAAGTTGCGGTGAGCGGGGGTGGCTCTCTAGTTGTGGTGTTCAGGCTTCTCATCGTGGTGGCTTCTCTTGTTGCAGCTCATGGGCTCTAGGGCCCGTGGGCTCAGTGATTGTGGCATGTGGGCTCTAGAGCACAGGCTCAGTAGTTGGGAGACATGACTTGTGGGGTCTTCCCAGACCAGGGATCAAACGCGTGTCCCCTGCATTGGCAGGCAGATTCTTAACCATTGGACCATCAGGGAAGTCCCATTGGTGCCTGCTATTGACGCTGTGTCCCTGGTTTTCACAGTGCTCTACGAACCCACTCATCTTAACCAGGCTGACTCTAGGAAACACCACCTTCTGCTTCCTGGGTGACCTCTATACTGGTCTGCAGCCCCGCATGTCTTTTCTCTGAAGCTCCTGAGGCCACAGGGGGTAGGCCCCCCCCCCCCACAAGACAGGATAGGAATGCTGAGTTTAAAGCATCCTTTTAAAAGCACATTTAATGAATTTTCAGTGCAGCCTGTTTAACCTCTAGGGCATGGTTTCAGCTAACGGATCCCATATGTGTGTGCTAAGTTGCTTCAGTCATGTCTAACTCTCTCAAACCCCATGGACTGTAACCCGCCAGGCCCCTCTGTCCATGAGATTCTCCAGGCAAGAATGCTGGAGTGAGTTGCCGTGCCCTCCTCCAGGGGATCT
>NW_011494732.1:1623275-1624195 GCF_000754665.1 Bison bison bison | reverse complement strand
CCTGGTAACTCAGACGGTAAAGCGTCTGCCTACAATGCGGGAGACCCGGGTTCGATCCCTGGGTCGGGAAGATCTCCTGGAGAAGGCAATGGCAACCCACTCCAGTACTCTTGCCTGGAAAATCCCATGGACGGAGGAGCCTGGTAGGCTGCAGTCCATGGGGTCGCTAAGAGTCGGACACGACTGAGCGACTGCACTATCACTTTTCACTTTCATGCATTGGAGGAGGAAATGGCAACCCACTCCAGTGTTCTTGCCTGGAGAATCCCAGGGATGGTGGAGCCTGGTGGGCTGCCGTCTATGGGGTCGCACAGAGTCGGACACGACTGAAGCGACTTAGCAGCAGCAGCAGCAGCAGCATACATATATCTATTTTTTTTCATATTCTTTCCCCATATAGGCCATTATACAGTGTTGAGTCGAGTTCCCTGTGCTAGACAGACAGCAGGTCTTTGTTAGTTATCTGTTGTATATATAGTACCCCAGTGTTCATTGCAGCACTATTTACAATAGCCAGGACATGGAAGCCGGTCCTAAAAGTCCATCAACCAATGAATGGACAAAGAAGATGTGGTACGTATAGAATAGGATATTACTCAGCCGTATGAAAAGAATGAAATAACGCCATTTGCAGCAACATGGATGGACCCAGAGATAGTCATACCAAGTGAAGTAGGTCAGAAAAAGACAAGTATCACATGACATCACGTATATGTGGAATCTAAAGAAAGATACAAATGAACTTATCTACAAAACATAAATAGAGTCACAGATGTAGAAATCAAGCTTATGGTTACTAGGAGGTAACGGGGGGGGGGTATAAATTGAGACTGTCTTGAAGCAAGGACCCTACTTTTTGATCTTTCCTACCAACATTTACCATGACCACACGCCCACAACGCTTGCTCAAAGAATAAGAC
>NW_011494732.1:1614681-1623175 GCF_000754665.1 Bison bison bison | reverse complement strand
GCTGGAGTGAGTTGCCATGCCCTCCTCCAGGGGATCTTCCAGACCCAGGGGTCGAACCCACATCTCTTGCGTCCCCTGCATTGGCAGGCAGGTTCTTTACCACTAGCACCACTTGGAACTCCCTAATGGATCCCAGTGCAGAACTAAAAATAATGGACATGGGCAACCAGCAGCACCGTCTTTCCCCTGCTGACCAAAGGAGTCCACCTTAGTTCCAATGCTTGGAAAGCAATCGCGCATAAGCAATAGTCTTACTTTTCCTGGTACACTGGCTCCCTTCAGCACAAAGCTTTATCCCTGCTGAATTTACTATTGATCCCATGAGTTCTGAGTCCTCAAGAGAGCTAAGTTCCTTAATAACAGCCTGAAGTTTTTAAAGAGTCATGAGATTGATAACCACTGTGAGTGGCAACCCCTTGCCCAGAAGGAAAATGGGCATGCCTTTTCCAAAGGGAAGAGAGGTCCTTATTCACGCATTTTGTATCGTACAGGCTCCGGAAGAAATATGGAAAGGTCTTCATCCTGAAGAGCCAGTTGGTCCTAAGAATGAAAGAAAATCAAGAAAAACAAAGGAGTCCCGGGTGTCAGGCTAGGCTGAGTGACATTGCCCAGCCATGCCTCCTTCTGGGCCAGGGGTCTCCAGTGTAAAGCAAGGAAGCTCCTTTCATGAAAGTTTCTTCTAGCATCAGAATTCCCTCCAGCTGGGGCTTCCCTGGTGGTCCAGTGGTTAAGAATCCACCTGCCAATGCAGGGGACACAGGTTTGATCCCTGATCCGGGAAGATCCTACATGCCCCAGAGCAATTAGCCCAAGTGCCACAACTACTCTAGAGCCTGTGCTCTGCAAGAAGAGAAGCTACCACAATGAGAAGCCTGACCACCACAACCAGAGAGTCGCCCCCACTCAGTGCAACTCGAGAAAGCCCTCACACAGCAATGAAGACACAGCGAAACCAATAGTAAATAAATTTTAAAAAAATTTTTAAGAACTCCCTCCAGCTGGGATGCAAAGTACGGTTGAAATAGCATATCTGAGAGCTAGCATTCTGCAAGTTCTTCAAGCCTTAGTTTATTCATTTGTAAAATGGGTACATACTTATAGCAACCTCCTAAGATTGCTGCAAGTTTTAACATGTGTGCTAAGTCACTCAGTGGTGTCCAACTCCTTGAAACCCCATGGACTGTAACCCACCTCTGTCTATGGGATTCTCCAGTCAAGAATACTGGAGTGGCTTGCCATTTCCTTCTCCAGGGGATCTTCCCGGCCCACGGATAGAACTTGTGTCTCTTACGTCTACCTCCATTGGCATACCACTAGCACCACCTGGGAATCCTGAGTTTTAACATAGGGTCACAAAAAGTCGGACACAACTGAAGTTACTGAACACATGCAGAGAACACATAGAGATAAAGCATGTAGGGCAATACATTCAGTTAGCTCTTCTTACTATCCAGATAGAGCAGGAGTTCTCTCCCTAGGAGGATCGCATCCTTTGCCAGGGAACATTTGGCAATGTTTGGAGACATTTGTGGTTGTCACACTCAGAGAGGGTGTGACTGGCCACACAGGTGACTCATGGTTACCATTTTGGATGGCACATAGGTAGGGCATTGGACAGCCCAAGTGTTGGACATTTCTATCAACCCAGATGTTATTCAACAAGCACAGACCCAGAGCCTCCAGCCGGTAGGAGCTAAGCCAGATGTTCGTCCCTAGGAGAGGTGGCTAGGCAGAAGTGGATGACTGGGCTGGCCAAGAAAGAACAGGTTGGTCTAATACTCTGTCTTAAGCTCCCAAGAATACTATGTTCTAATAAAAGACTTTTGCAAAAGATAAGACCATTTATTCATGAGTCAGACTTCACTTGAGCCAAGGGAGGCTCCATCTAGATTTACTTAATTGGGAAGAGAGGTTGTCAAGCCCCAGAAATCCTGCATCTGGGCATGTACAGCCCTTGCCTTGAAGAAAAGTTTCTGGCCAGCTCCAGGAAGCACAGGGTAGAGAATTCGTTTGCTTTGGCGGAGATTTAGATCTGGAAAACACTTCTCCCCTGTGTCTGCTTTTGCTCCTGCCAGATACTAAAATTTTTACCCCTCATTGACCTCTCTATTGAAATCCATCTAATTACAAAGATTCTGTCTCAGACAGCATCGTATGTCAACTTCCCAATGGCCCATCATATCTTTGTCAAGGATGATGTGCTTGTTGAATGGTGAAAACTCTCCAGTTGACTTAATAAGTAAAGGGAGAAATTGTCTTATAATGGGAAGTCTGGGGCACTGCAGGCTTCAGACACAGATGGATTCAGAAATCAATTCCTCTGCACCTCTGAGCTCTGCATTTGACTCTGTTTCTTTCAACTATCAAGCCAAGCACTCCTTTCTCTCTCTCTCTTTTCTTTTTTTTTTTCTTTGGCTGTGTCAGGTGTTAGTTGCGGCACGCAGGATCTCTGTTATGTCACACGGGATCTTTCTCGTGCCACGCACGTACAGTCTAGTTGTAGTTCAGGCTTAGTTGGCATGTGGCATGTGGGATCTTAATTCCCCAATCAGGGACCAAACCCATGTCCCCTGCATTGCAAGGCAGATTCTTAACCACTGGACCTCCAAGGAAGTCCTAGCCTTGGACTCTCTAGAAGTGGTTTCAGAGGCTATACATCCACCTCTTCTCAGATCCAAGTCCAGCAGAAATGAGATGCTACTTTCCTTCGATCAAAAATCCTGGGACTTCCTGTTATTGGGCTCAACAAGAATCACATGACCATCCCTGGACCAACCCCTGTGGCCAGGGCAGTGTGATGTGTTAGGGGTATGGCCCACTGTATAGCTGGTGTCAAGACCCTTGAAGTACATGAACTGAGCATGAAGACCTAGGGAGATTCCCCTGAAAAATACCTGAAAAACTGATACAGAAAATAAGATGATTGTGTTTTGGGCAGTAAAAATAACTGTCCACTGAATCTGATCTAGAATTCTATTAAATTACTTCTGATTTACTCTCATTTTTCTTTCCCTGTCAGTTTCTGAGCTCTCAGAGGATTAATAGTCACCATGCAGTGTCAGCTTAACGACAACTGTGCCTTTTTACCTGTTTATCTTGTCATTCTTGCTGAGATGCTTAAGGACAGAGATACACACAGATGGGTCTGGGCTGGTCCAGCAGATCTTGCCTCTTTTATCTGAGAATATGTTATTGGTTAACAGATAAAGTGACCCAAACTGAATTAAACCCCAAAAAAGGAAGTTTAAGGGCTTCTATATTTGTACAGTAAGCAATCTGGCTTCAGGAATGGCTGAATCCAGGAGCTCAAATGAGGTCATCAATCAGTATTTCACTTCTGCCTGTCTTTTGGTTCAGTATTCTGTACCTGTACTGACTGAAATCTTGGATGAGCTGTACTGTCCAAATGTGGCTACAAACCATCTCTTTACATGTAGCAGTCTGGCATGTAATATTTTACGTGTTTCAGCCTTGCCTGAAAAATTCCTGAGATTCCCTCTGACTGTACCAGCTTAAGTCATGTGTTCACCCCTGAGCCAATCGTTTGTGGCCAGAGAAATGTGAAGCTCTGATTGGCTTAGGTCGTGGTCACATGACCTTAATTTGGAGGCTGGAGGTGGAACTTCACCCAAACCTCTGGACTGATGTTGGGGAGAGGAGGATTCCCAAACGCAACTAGGGCAGGGGCCACAGGGAAGAGAACTGGGTGCCCAGAGTAGAGGCTCCTCCCCTCCCACCTCTTGTTCTTAGCTACCCACCCTTTCCCTGTCCTCCTGTCCCAAGGCCTTTCTCAACTTGGCCTGGGTTAGGGAAAAGGCCTAATGTCAACCAAGCCATGAACAGATTGACATTAGCTAAAGCAGTGATCAGCTCTGATGGAGGCAAAGGACATGAAGTGGAAGAGTCTAAACTCTCCCAGTAAGACCCTGCCCTGAGCTCTCCCAGGAGGACAGGGGTCCCGTGATTGGTTATTGAAGGCATGAGGATAATTGACAAGGAAATTGACACCATAGCGTGTAGAAGGCTGTCATGGAATGATTCCAGATCCGAAAAAGAAAATGAAAAGGAGGAGAAAATACATGACTTGTAACAATGTAAGGGACTTGCTGGAAACTCAGACTCATCTTTCCAGCTTCACCAGATCCCCTGAGCTCTTGAGGGAAGACAGGTATGGTCACAACCAGCAGACATGGTCCTGGGGCTTTAGCAACATCCCTCCCCAAAGTCCCGTTTCAACCTGCATGGCTGGATCACTCCCATCCTTGCTGCCTGGTTTCCTCTATAATTAAGCCCTTTCTTCCTCACTCTGCTCCAGTGTTCAGGTGGCAGCTGCAGCTTTTGAAATAAGCCTTCTCTAGTGGGGAAGCTCTTCTGAGTCTAGAAGTTCAAAGAGAAGCCATGAGGCACTCAGTCCCCTCAGCAGGACAGCCCTGGACCTTGCATCTTGGGTACCAGGACTTTAGGATCTCAAGTGACATCGTTAGGCAAAGAGCCGGGTTGATGGCACAACAGGTGGCCCAGGGCACAAGGTACTAGAGAGAGATGTGCACACACAGGAAAGACAGTGCTATATAAGTTCGGCATTCTGGAACCTTCTCCCCATGCTTCAAAGCATGAAAAAAATGAAAGCCCCTTATCTACAGACTTCCAGGGCTAGTACAATCCACTTACCCAAATCTGCCAGGCACCTGTGTGGTGTGTCTGCCTGTATGTGCCAGACACTGGGCTAATTCCCTGTATTTGTGGGTTTTCAGTTTAATTCTCCTGGAAAATTTGGGATGCCATTCTCTCCCTGCCCAGCACACCCTAGCCCACTTCTCTAGCTTTGTGTTTACCAACCTTCCTTTTGTTTCTGCAAAAGGTCAAAATATTCCTACCTTAGGGTCTTTGCACATTGTAAGAGAGCAGTGAAGGATCAGGGCTTATTGTACTGGACACTTGAAATTTGCTAAGGGGATAGATTCTAAATTAAATCTTCTCAACAGCACTTTACACACCCACAATGATCACTATGTCAAGAAATGGATACATTGTTTAGTGTAGATTATGGCGATCTTTTCACAGTGGATACATGTATCAAAGCATCAAGTTTTACATCTTAAATGGATACATTTTGATATGCCAAAGATATCTCAATAGAGATGTTTAAAAAAGCAAAAGATTTTTTTTCTTCCAAAAAATTACATTGCCTCTGATTTTCCTTTTAGCAGTATAATGAAGATGGTGAGATGATGAAGACGGGTCCCTGAACTTACACAAGTTATTGAGCATAATTATATGAGACAAACTTTTAAAAAGAGAAGGAAAGAAAGACAGTTTAGTAAAACCTTGTCTACTAGTGTCTGGGAATTGCAGAAGGTCACAGGAAGAAAGAAGACTTGATCACAAACCTCAAGAACTTTCTTGTTAATTCTAAAATAGAAGCACTGAGATAACTTTCCACCAATTAAATTGACAAAGTTGTTTTTTTAAGGGAAAGTTTCCGGAGCTCAAGAACTGCTTTCAGATCCAAGTCCAATATGATTGGCTATGTGACCTCGGACAAGTTAACCAACCTCTCTGTGCCTTGGTTTCCTCCTCTGTAAAAGGGTTTGGGTGAGGACAAAAGGAGTTTGTCCTTAATGTCCTCTTAGCACAGAATCTGACACACAGCAGGCACTTAAGAAATGCTAGATAAGGAAGATAAGAACATCTGCCTGGAAATTTCTCCCCCAAATCTCACAAGGCTGCCGCCTTCTTGATAGTTGGAATCCTCCCTCTCTTGTTCCCTTCTTTTATTTTTCTCATAGTATTTATTGCCCACAGGTGTCTTCTTATAGACTTGTTATCGTCTACCCAACACTCCCCATATCAGAACATCCTTAAAGTCTCCTTATCACTCACGTCTACATCTCCAGGGCCTGAGAAAATGCCTGCTGCATAATAGCAATACAGGAAGTAACTGTAAAAAGAAGGAATCCTCGTGTGCTAGCTGAAGAATGCGAAAGTTGCTCAGTTGTGTCTGACTCTTTGTAACCCCATGCACTATACAGTCCATGGAATTCTCCAGGCCACAATATTGGACTGGGTAGCCTTTCCCTTCTCCAGGGGATCTTCCCAACCCTGGGATCAAACCCAGGTCTCCCTCACTGCAGGCAGATTCTTTACCAGCTGAGCCTCCAGTATTCTGGCCTGGAGAATTCCATGGACTATAGTCCATGGGTCACAAAGAGTTGGACACAACTGATCCACTTTCACTTTCAGATGAAGACTAGTGAGGGGTCAGCCCTGACTCCAGTGCAAGCCTGGCCACACATTTGGAGCCTCTAGTGAGGAAATCCAGCTTCCTCTGGGCCTGACCGCCCTGGTGAGGGTCCTGCTGCACAGTTGGCCTACATGGGCCAGGTCCCACCTAGCACCACCAGATCCATGGTGGACAGGAGGCCTGAGCTGAGAAGCACTCAGCATCTCCCAAGTCCTGGCAGCATTTTGCACTGCCAGCTGGAGAAAGTGTGATTTATCACAGAACAGATTTCTGTTTGGCCATCCTTAAGTAAGGAGCAGGAAGCAAAGAGGAGGGAAGTGGAGACGTCGTCTCAGAAATACTGCTTAGTCCTGCCTTCCCCCACCTATTCCTGTTCTTCTTTTCCAGAGATGTCAGAAAAGTGTCGGGCACTTTCACAGTGAAGGAATCACTGAAATGGCAGCAGACTCCTGCAAACATAAAACTTTCCCTCTGGCAGCTGCAGGGGGAGCACAGATAGTGGGGAAGATGCTAGATAAGCCAGAAGTTCTGTGGAAGACTAGGACACAGAGAAAGGAAAGTTCTTCCAGACCAAAGCGAGGGCCAGGCAGAAGTCACTGCCCCTGGATGAGAAGCTCTGATATGGAGAATTCCCAAAACCATGGGCTCTTCCTGCTGTGGCCTCTCTACTGCCTAAGGAGGAGAGAAGGGTATGGGATAAAGGGAGAGTGGAGTGTGGAGGGGAAGGAATATGAGGCCTCCTGAATGGTACAGACAGCGTTCTCTTCACCACAGCACTTAGAAGAGTAACTCAGTCAGCTCTGCCGCATAACAAGTGACCCCAACATTCGGTTGTTGAAAGGAATGATCATTTTCTCTTGGTGGTGCATTTGCAGATCGTCTGGTGGTCTCTGGGCTCAGCTGGGCTGGATCCCTCCCTGCACATCAGGCAGTGATGGAGTCCAGATGCTTCATTCCAGGGCTGGGCTGAGGTCTCAGCTGGTCTAAGTTCCTCTGGTGGCAGAGTTCACAAGGGTGGGCAGAAACACATGACAGCTCTTCAGTCTGAGCTTGGATGTGTTGGCTGTCTACTTTTTCCACATTCTCTTGGCCAAAGCTACCCACATGGCCAGCTCTGCTATCAATGCAAAATAAAGTCTTTCTGCTCACAGTGGAAGAAAAGGAATAAGAATCAAAATCAACAACTCAAACAGCCCATAAACCAGTAGGCACCATGGTTAAGAGCAGAGCTCTGGGGTTGACTGTGTTTAAATTCTGACTCACAAACTACCATCTGTGTGTTCTTGGGCAAGTTACATCACTTCCCTGTGCTTTTGTTTCTTCATTTGAAATATGGATGTGATTCTTAAAATGTAGCCCTGTCCTGTGTTCATGCTGAGGAGTCAACGAAATGATCCATGTGACCCCTTAAAATGGTTCCCGGTTTACTGCAGGCACTCAGAGAACATTTTTTGCTGCTATAAAACTGTTATCACCCATGAGAGTCCATCTCCTCGGATGTGTATGTTCCCTGTGTGTGCAGTGGGTGGGTGAGTGTCAGGGGTGAAGTGGTAGGGGCAACCCTGAGGGGTCCCTAAGGGGAAGAATAGGGGACCGGGTACCTGCGTGCCCCTTCTTCAGCAAGGGCACGTGCCATGGCTGCCTTGAAAACACTCTTTTCTGGAGATGTTGTGGCAGTTTCTGGCCATTTAATTCCCCATTGAGAGAACCTCACATTGGTTGCCAGTAATTTGCATGAAGAAATAGTCTGCCAAACAGTCTCCCAGGGCATAGTTCCCAGTCACCCCCGCAGCCTGCCCTCTCAAGGATCGCTCAGCCTAGCTCTTGGTGGGATGGGGTTGACACTTTGCATACTTCCCATGAGGACATTGTGCAATAATTAAAATTAAGAGAATAATAGAAAAATAAATAAATAAATCTGGGCACTAACTATGATAGGTGGTAGGATGGAGAAAGCATGGGAGAAAGCGGGCACAGAATGGGGAGGCAGCCTGCTGTGGGATGTGGGCACCTCCGGGGCTGGCTTTCAACATCTCCAAGACCAGCTGCCGCCTACTGTCCACATCCAATAGCGCCCCCCAAATTCTCCAGTCTGGCCTATGAGACCAGTCAGACACCAAGGTAGAAAATGCAAATGCTTTGGGGGTTCAGGGTGGTAACAAAATTGAATGCAATGGTTTTTCAGTGCTGATAACTAATTTGCTATTTTATAAACACCATGAAAGTCAAATGATATCCTTACGCTCTGAC
>NW_011494732.1:1595702-1614581 GCF_000754665.1 Bison bison bison | reverse complement strand
TGAGTGTCTGCTATATGCCAGGTACCATTTTAGGCACTAAGGGTACAATAGTGAACGAAACAGACAAAAACCCCTGCCACCCATATTCTGTTGAGGGAAGACAAATAAAAACCAAAATAAATAGGTAAAATGCATAGTGTATGAAATGGCAATGAGTGGTAGAGAAAAATAAAGCAAAGAAGAGTGTCAGGAGTCTTGGAGGGGTTGCAATTTTACATAAAAGTATCTAAGAAAGTATCTCTGAGAATTTGCAGACCAGGTTTCGCAGCCGAGGCACGGCTGACATCTGGGATCGGCTGACGCTGTGCGGGGGGCCGTGCTGGAGGACAGTGCAGGATGTTGAGTGCTGACATCTGGGATCGGCTGACGCTGTGCGGGGGTGCCGTGCTGGAGGACAGTGCAGGATGTTGAGCAGCATTACTTGTCTGTCATTAGATGCCAGTCGCTCATCTTCCAATTGTGACAACCTCCTTCCCTGGCTGTAACAGCCAAAAAGATCTCCAAAGATTGTCCAGTGGCCCTCGGAGGATGCAATGGCCCCTTCTTGAGAACCACTAGATTAAGGATCTAAAGGAAACAAGACAAGGATGTCCACTCACACCAGTTTTATTCAACACAGTTTCAGAAGTCCTAGCCACGGCAATCAGAAGCAAAAGAAATAAAAGGACTCCAAATTAGAAAAGAAGTAAAACTGTCATTGTTTCCAGACTACATGATACTAGTCATAGAAGACTCTAAAGACACTATCAGAAAACTACTAGAGCTCATCAAGGAATTTGGCAAGGTTACGGGATACAAAATACGCAACAGTCTGTTGCATGTTTACACACTGACAATGAAAGATCAGAAAGAAAAATTTGGAAAACAATCCCATTTGCCACCTCATCAAAAAGAATAAAATACCTAGGAACAAACCTACCTAAACCTAAAAAAAAAAAAAAAAAGATACAAATGAACTTCTATACAAAACAGACATAAACCCATAGACATAGAAAACAAACTTATCATTATCAAAAGGGAAGGAAGGGTTGGGGGAGAGGGATAAATTAGGAGTTTGGGATTAACATATACATAATACTGAATATAAAATAGGTAATCAACAAGTACCTACTGTATAGCACAGGAAACTATACTCAATATTTTGTAATAACCTTTAATGGAAAATACTGTGAAAATGAATATATATACACACACATATATATGTGTGTGTGTGTGTGTATATATATATATATAACTGAATCGCTTTGCTGTCCATCTGAAACTAATACAGCATTCCCTGTCCAATGTTCCAGCCTGTCTGAGTGGGCTTATTTGGGATGGGCCAAGAGAGTGAGGGAGGGCCAGGGCAGCTGATGGAAAGGATCTGAGCTGGTCCATGGGCCAGTGGCCTGTCTCAGGGCCCCTTTCCCTGGTACCCTTGCCTGCATGAATGAAAAAGATTCTCATATTCGCATGGCAGAAAGGGCGATTTCTAAGGCCACAGTCTCAGGATATTACCTGTTCAGACAACACAATAGAAGCAGTCTGATCAAGTCCTGCACTAGCTGTCATAAATCTTCTTCTCCACCTTGGGCAAGCTACAACCTCAGTGCTCCTCAGTTTTCTCATCTCTAAAATGGGATCCTAGGACATCCCTCAGAGAAGGCAATGGCACCCTACTCCAGTACTCTCCCTGGAAAAGCCCATGGACAGAGGAGCCTGGTGGGCTGCAGTCTGTGGGGTTGCTAAGAGTCGGACACAACTGAGCAACTTCACTTTCACTTTTCACTTTCATGCATTGGAGAAGGAAATGGCAACCCACTCCAGTGTTCTTGCCTAGAGAATCCCAGGGACAGCGGGGAGCCCGATGGGCTGCCATCTCTGGGGTCACACAGAGTCAGACATGACTGAAGCGATTTAGCAGCAGCAGCAGGACATCCCTGGTGGTCCAGTGGTTGAGAATCCGCCTCCCAAGAAGGGGATGCAGGTTCGATTCCCAGTTGGAAAACTAAGATCCCACATGCTGTGAAACAAGCCCAAGTGCTACAACTACTGAGCCCACACACCACAACTAGAGAGAAGCCACGGGTCACAATGAAAGATTCCACATGCCACAACTAAGACCTAACACAACTTTAAATAAATATTTAAAAAATAAAAATAAAGTGAGATCCTGATTTCTGTCCAGAGCTCCAAAAAGACCAAGGGCAAGAATGATGGGGAAAGCACATGGCAAATGCAAAAGAAGGCATCAGAACAGTGCAGGACATTTGACATTTTATATTACTAGAGCAGAGATACAAACTCAGGTGCACAAGAAATGTAAATCATTTTTCTGTATCTGAACTTGATTTCAGTTTGCAGCCCCCAGTCTCCTAAGACACAAAACCTATACCTGGAGTTATATTTCTCAACATATGAAGTTGGAGATGTTAATTAGAGAGCCAAGTAGAGATGTTGAATAAGCACTTTGTTATCTGGAGATGGGATTTGGGGAGTCATTAACACAGCGATATTTAAAGCATCAGAGCCAGATGACTACAATAATGAAAGGAATGGGTATGGAGTGAATGTTTGCATGGCTCCCAAGTTCTTCTGTTGAGATTTTAAACCCTGAGGAGTAGGGGGTGGGGAGGTGATTAGGTCATGAGGGTGGAGCTTTCGTGAATTAATTAGCGTTTTTCTAAAAAGATTGTTTTTTATTTTGTTTTTTGTTTGTTTGTTTACTGCGAGGTTTGTGGAATCTTAGTTCCCCAACCAGAGATTTTGGGGGATCTCCACTGATGCATAAGCTTTCTCTAGTTGTGACTCCCAGGCTGTAAGGCGTGGCTTAGCAGTTGAGGTGCATGGGCTTAGTTGCTCTGAGGCATGTGGAATCTTCCTCGACCAGAGATTGAACCCATATCTCCTGCATTAGCAGGCAGATTCTTAGCCACTGGACCACCAGGGAAGTCCCTAAATTAATGCTTTTATAAGATGCTCCAAAGAGCTCCCTCACCCCTTCCATCAAGTGTAGACACAGACAGAAGACAGAATCCTTGAGTCAGGAAGCGGGTCCTCAGCAGACACAGAATCTGCCGGCACCTTCATCTTGGACTTACCAGCCTTCAGAATGTGAGAAGTGAATGTCTGGTGTTTAAGCCCCCAGCCTCTGGATATTCTGTAATAGCAGCTCCAGCAGGCCAAGATGGGACATATATGATGCCATGGAATCATAGAAGGAACAATTGCATTATTTCAAGGAGTGAATATCTTAATTGTGGTCCTCAGACCTGAGGCATCAGCATTTCCCAGGTACTTGTTAGAAGCAAAACTGTGGGGATCCCCCTAGACCTGCTCAATCTGAGACTTTAGGGGTAGACTCAACCATCTGTGGATACTTGACAAGCCCTCTCTGATGCTCACTCAAATTTGAGAACCTGCTTGGCTGCAGGAATCCAGACAAAAGTCTCACTGGATGTTGGTGGCTGACCAGCAGATATCTTTTGCTTTCCTCATGGAAAGTGGTCTCCAGCCTCTACCTTAGGAAGCAGGTAACATCCTTGGGAAGTTGCCAAAGTCTAAATGACAGAAGATATCAACCAACCATATGCCACTCAACCAGAACACTTGTGACCCAAGCTGGCCCGTCAAGGTCCTTAAGAGCAGACTGGTTGATTCTGTGGCCACCAGTGCTTTCAAAAGGCGTAGTTTAAATGTCACAGTGGGGACTTCCCTGGTGGTCCAGTGGTTAAGAATCCACCTTCCAATGCAGGGGACATGGGTTCAATCCCTGGTCTGGGAAGATCCCACATGCTGAGGGTTGGCTAACCTCGAGCACCACAACTGCTGAGCCCATGCTCTAGAACCCGTGTTCCACAATGAGAGAAGTCACCATAATGAGAAGCCTTCCCACTGCAAGTAGAGAATAGCCCCTGCTTGCCGCAGCTAGAGAAAGCCCATGTGAAGCAACGAAGACCCAGCACAGCCAAAAAACATAAATCAATATTTCTTTAAATAAGTTTATTTTTAAAAGTCACAGTTAGCAGGGGCAAGGAGGTAGTGTTCTTAATGGGCAGCCCACCCACAATGAGAAATTTAAGAGATTCCCAGAAATGGATCAGAGGGGCTGCAAAGATTCCCGTAGTGGGGTTGGATTCCTTTTTTGCAGACGAGCCAGCTCATTTTGTGATACCGTGGTTCCCACTGCTAGCCACTTAGGAGATGATTAATGCAGCCTGCGACTTCCCCAGACATTTATGGCACCTTCAGGAATAACAGTGACAATGGCTCTATCATGCCCGGTGGCTGCATACCCTTGGCGTTCCTCTTAATTATTTATATATTCTGGAGCGGCCAGGTTCCCTCCCACCAGTGCTCAGAAAGGTAATAAATGAGGAAAGTCAATGGTCTGTAAATTACAACATTGATTAAAGAAGTGATTACTGATATAACTCTTGCTCGGCTATTATGCTAATGCCTGCCCAGATCCAGGACAGTGTTTACATGCTAATGACAAGTCTGGGACAGCAATGAAAATTGGTTTCCACCCTTAATCAGTATGTAAACTCTTTTAAACCACTCTGACCATGAGTGAGAAGATCCATTCGTGTGTTCCCCTCCCAACTGCCCCCTGCCACTATCCCCAGCAGATGGAAGAAATTCACTCAGCCCAGCCCTCACCAGCTGCCCCTCCAAACAGAAGTGCAAGTTGAAGTTGAAAATTGGGCCCAGAGTAGTCATCTGTAGTTCCTAGAAGCTGGGGAAAGAAAGAGCAATCACAGGAGTTCATTGCTCAGCATCGGATGTTATTTAACCAGAGCCATAGACCCCCTGAAGGAGATACTGCTCCTTCCAGAGTATACAACCTGGATGGGAGACAGATAAGCACATTGACTATTGCCGCTTAGTATACAAGTGCTGTGCAAAGAGTCCAGGTGTGACTTCATTAACTCTGGAATGCTACACAAAACTCTGTGTATATGCATTTCTATGGCAAGAATTAACTTATTCCCAAAGGAGTCTATGACTCCTAAAAGGTTAGGAAACACTGATCTAAAGCTTTCTGGAAGTTTTCAAAGTAATTTCTTGTGTTTCCACGGTTCTTGACTCCAAGTTATCTCAATATTTCGCATCTCCTCTTGACCCAAGATCTATGGCTGTGTTGAAGCAAGCATCCCCATGAAAAAAGAGCCCTGTTCATGCATCCATCTAGCTGTTCATCTATCCATCCTTCTATCCATTCATCCACGTATGCATGCATCCATCTATCCACTCATCCATCTATCCATGCAAGCATGCATACATGTATCCATCCATTCATCCATCTATCCACCAATGCATATATGTATTCATCCATCCATTTATCTATCCATCCATGCATCCATCCACTTAGCAATTTATTCGCCCATCCATTCATCCATCCAATCATCCACCCTCCATCCATCCATCCATTCACCCATTCATCCATCTGTGCATCCACTCACTCATTCATTCATCCATCCACCCGTTCGTGCAACCATCCATTCAGTCCACTTTGCTGAGCTCCTGCTTCTTGAGCAGCTGGGATGAGGCACCAAGAGATCAAAGAAGAAAAAGGTATACTTATTGCCTTCAATGGTTTTACATTTCTGCAGCTGAAAATGCAAATTTACACAAGGGGTCAGTGTGATCCCATAAACTTGGCTACGCAAGATGGATCATGTTGTGTCTCTACAACTCATCTTGATTTCTATTTTCAGTTTTCAATTCATTATGGAGGTGAAACATCATCCCAGTCTAATTTCTAGAAGACATAACTACTATCAAGGCCTTGGGGAGGGGGCTTCTAGCCTTAAAGTGTTCTGTTCACAGCTCCTAGGGGGCACCCGTTATCAGTTGGAATCCACGTGGGTTACCTCTGATGTGGTCCCATCCTTGCACATGCTGCTCCTTCCAGCCTCCCAGGGAGCACAGGCATCCTCAAACTGTTTCTGAGTATCCATGGGGCTGTAAATAGATCCATCTTCCTATGGGTTCAGCAGAGGAACACAAAATCTAGATGCTTGCAGGCTTTTATTTTTATTTTGTTTATGTTTGTTCAGCTTTGTGTTCTGTCTTATCTCTTTCCTGAGGCCACAATCTGCTAGAAATGGGAAAAGAGAGGAGAAGGAATTCAGGGGAAAGAAACAGGCTGATCTTCACTAACGTGATGCTGCCATTCACAGAATGAACAGTAACAGTACAGATACACAGATAATCCTAGGGGGTCAGGGGAAGTGCTGCAAGCAGAGAAGGAATGCCGTTCCCAGGGAAAAGGAACATCATATATGAAGACCTGAGTGTTCTGGGGAACCATCAGGGCTGCCTGTAATTGGGACAGTGGGTGTAAGAACTGGGAGTGGAACTTTGCTGAGGAAGAAGGCTCTTCTTCTTCCACTTCTTCTTGAGGAAGTACAAGACCTTTAGATCTTGGGGGGCTGGTGGGGTGGGACGTGGGTGTGGCTGATCTTCTGGACAGACATCAGCCTGGAGAACAGACAACCTCTGGTACCTGCATCACATTCCCTGGATCCACCCAGAGTTCACTCCCAGCTGCAATTCTGACAAGATTCAAGTTCACTTGGTGATTGCTGCTTCTCTCACACTGCTCATGCTTTCCATCCCAGGGCTTGTGTCTCAGCCTGGAATAGGGGGAACACATGGGCAGCACTCACACAGTGAGAGAGAGGAGCGGTAGATTATATTTCTGTCTCTCACCCTGCAGGTTGACAATTCTGGGGGCTTTCCACGAGATCCCAGAAAAACAGAGCTCAATGGTCACAGCACCAAATGCAAAAATGGACCTTTCTACTGACCTTTCTTGTTTCTCTGGCTCCCTCAGCCTTCTCCCTGGTCCCCATTCCCTAGGGTCACCTCCTAAGTAAGCCAACTGCACAAAATCCTTGTCTCAGCCTCCGCATTGAGGAGAACCTACATTAAGCATGTGTGCTTTGCTAGAGACAAGGACAAATGGCTGAAAGGTGGTCTTCAGATCCCAGAGAACTTCTCCTCCTCCATCCTCTCTCTCTTGGCAGGTGTCCGATCATTGTGACTATGTCTTTGTCAACGGCAAAGAGATGAAAGGCAAGGTGGATGTGGTGGTGAACTTCACGTACCAGCACCTAAGCGCCCCCCTGCATGTCACTGTATGGGTGCCCCGACTGCCCCTGCAGATCGAGGTCTCTGACACGGAGCTGAGCCAGATTAAAGGCTGGAGGGTGCCCATCGTGGCCAGCAAGAGGTAAGTCCAGGATGGAGAGACACATCAGAGCCATGACAGCAATGGCTGTGGAAATGATGTCAACAAAGGAGTCAATGCAGGAGCCAGTGCAGGGCCCAGGTGATGCTGTTGCCATGGTGATTACATGATGCAGCCTAACAACAATCCTCTGGGAAAACCGAGACTCAGGATAACCCAGCCAGGCAGGAAGGCTGCTAAGCGGCCAGGTCAGTATCAGATCCAATTGTTTGCACTCTACATGGGCTCCTAGTAATCTCTCTCCTGAAAGTGCCCCTCCAGAAGGAAGCCAAAAAGTGACATAGTTTTCTAGCCTTTCAACCCCCAGAGAATTAAAGTTGGGGCTTATTTTGTCTATGTGAAACAGCGATTCCTTTTCTGTTCTGGGTGAATATCTATAATCTTGAAAAGCTCTGTGCATATCAAATTATTGGATAAAATCTACATGCATTTATACTGGACCATTGGGATGCTATCTGCACTTAAACCAAAAGAAAAACTTCTATTCCATGTGACTCTGGATCATCCTGTGTAGGAATCTGGGGTTTTGTTTCCTCCACTCTGTGGCCCCCAGGTCAGCTACATAACAGTTGTTCCTGAATTATTGGTTTCCTGTATGACATCTTCCATCTTAAACCATCAGGGCTATTTTCCTGACTGTCTCCCAGGCACCAGAGTCTTGATTTTTAAGGAACAAGTAGTGTATTGGAGAAGGAAATGGCAACCCACTCCAGTATTCTTGCCTGGAGAATCCCAGGGACAGAGTAGCCTGGTGGGCTGCCACCTATGGGATCACACAGAGTTGGACACAACTGAGCAGCAGCAGCAGTGTCTATCTCAAGAAAGATAAATAGGACAGTGAGATGGTGAGTCCACTTTTATAGAATGAACTTAAAGGAATTTGTCCTCCTCTGATGAGGAAGACAGCTGTGAGTCCAGCCAAGACTTCAGACCATTTAGTGGTCTTGAGTGACCAAGATGTGGGTTTGTTCCATGTCCCTTAAAAAGGAAAAACTGACACTTGCTGGTTTCAAATCCAAGCTTGGCGGCTTTCTAGCTTTGTGAGTTTGGGCCAGCCACCCAACATCTCTGACTCGGTTTCCTCATCTGGACATAATAATTAAAGTTTTGCCTTATGGTGTTAAGAGTCCATCCATGAAGATCTTAGCATGGGCACATCTCCAGAGCATCATACCACTTTGACAAATAGACCTTTTTACAGTGGTGGAATGTTCTAGAACCACAGTATCCAATAGCCACTAGCCACAACTACAGTAGCCACTAGCACAAGGGGTTATGGAGTGACTGAGAAATATAATGTTGGGATTTGCTTAATTTTCTTCATTTAAATTAAATTGTAAATAGCCACACGTGGTTCTCAGCTACTTCGTGGACAGAATAGCTTTAATATTAATAAATATTAACTCTTACATTTTTTATTTGTCAACAGATGCCTTCAAGAGAGATAGTGTTTTGTGGGCTACATATACAGGAGGTGGGATATGGGGAAATTCTTTGGGTCATGCTGTTAAGTGGAGAGAGATGTTTAGTTCCTTCTCAATTAAGTCTGACCTTCCTCCTTTGGCAAGTACAATAAAGCTTCTTTGCATTGTTTAAAAAAGAGCCGGTGCTTTTGTGTGGTCCTGAGTCTTCTGCCTGGGATGCTATCTCTTGGCAATTGATGGGGAGGTATCTGCTTTGCAACTCCAGAGCATCATGAATTCCATCCTCTGACTCGAGAGCCTCCTCTCCTTCCACATCAGGCCCACACGAGACAGCGAGGATGAGGACGAGGAGGAGCGGCGGGGCCGGGGCTGCGCCCTCCAGTACCAGCACGCCATGGTGCGGGTCCTCACCCAGTTTGTGTCCGAGGGGGCTGGCCCCTGGGGCCAGCCAAGCCACCTGCTCAGTCCAGACTGGCAGTTCGACATCACCCACCTGGTTGCCGACTTCATGAAGCTGGAGGAACCACATGTGGCCACTCTCCAGGACAGCAGGATTCTGGTCGGGCGGGAAGTTGGCATGACAACCATCCAGGTAGGAAGCTGGAGCCAAGAAGCTCTGCACACCCATCACTGAGCATGGTGTGCCTTGGAGGAAGGCAGTTTGCTAGCAGGGGTGGGTCCTCTGATGGCATCCTGTGGACACCAGAAGGTGAGCCTGGACCAGCTCTTTGAATCCCAGGTAAAGTGGAGTGAAACTGATAGTCATTCAGTCATGTCCGAGTCTTTGTGACCCTGTGGACTGAAACCCACCAGGCTCCTCTGTCCGTGGAATTCTCCAGGCAAGAATACTGGAGTGGGTTGCCATTTCCTTCTCCAGGGGATCTTCCTGACTCTGGGATTGAAGTTGGGTCTTCTGCATTGCAGGCAGATTCTTTACCACCTGAGCCACCAGGGAAACCCCTTTGAGTCCCAACCTCCTTCCAAACAGAAATGAGAAGGTGGCGCTGCACCCCTCAGCACCTTCTGTGATCCCGCTCTCTGCTGCGTCCTTCATTCCCATCACCCCCACCCCAGCCCACCCTGCCTCTGCTTCTCCACCCTCGGAGCCCCCTCTCCAATGCGCACCTCCTACACTCTCTTAGAAAGAGCCTGCTCCCTACTCTGCAATACTTGTGCCAGTGGCCAAGGTAGGATTCCTTTCTTCCTTTCCTCCCTTCTTTCCTAAGTCAGCCTGTCATTCTGTCATGTAGTCATTCAACCAACTCTTCAAAATCCTGCTGTCTCTTCTGCCCAAGGAAAGGTACAGAAGGGTGGGATTTCAGGATAGATGGGAGGGCGCAGAAGGCCTTTTATTCAACCCATCAAGTCCTACTGACTCCACCTTTTTTTTGGTTTGTTTGTTTAATTTTACTGAAGTATAGTTTGATCTACATTGTTGTGTTAGTTCTAGGTGTTACAGCAAAGTGATTTAGTTACACAAATACATATTTCTTTTCTTTGTTAGACTTTTTTCTCATAAGGTTATCACAGAATACTGAGTAGAGTTCCCTGCCAGCGCAGGGAACTGGTACAGTACAGTGCAGTAACAGAACTGGGACAGTAGGCCCTTCTTGGTTATCTGTCTTATGTATAGTAGTATATGTTACTCCACCTTTTTGAAATGTCCTTCTGGATCCTTTCACAACTGCCCCAGGTGGGAAAGACTGATACATTTCTACCATTTCACCTGGACATCCCAAGTCCAACATTTGGTTTATGAGATGAAGCAGAAGGGCATCCCAGGTGGTGCTAGTGGGAAAGAATCCACTTGCCAGTGCAGGAGATGTGGGTTGGATCCCTGGGTTGGGAAGATCCCCTGGAGAAGGACATGGCAACCCACTCCAGTATTCTTGCCTGGAGAATCCCATGGACAGAGGAATCCTGCAAGCTAGAGTCCGTGGGTTCCTAAAAGAGGTGGACAGAACTTAGCGACTAAACAACAGCAAATGAGGCAGAAAGTAACATTTCAGCAGAGAATACATTGTACCGGGGGTTGGAGGGGAGACTGCTGCTGCTGCTGCTAAGTAGCTTCAGTTGTGTCTGACTCTGTGCGACCCCAGAGATGGCAGCCCACCAGGCTCCCCGGTCCCTGGGATTCTCCAGGCAAGAACACTGGAGTGGGTTGCCATTTCCTTCTCCAATGCATGAAAGTGAAGTCGCTCAGTTGTGTCCAACTCCAGACTAGACTATCTATAATTCAGTTCCCCAGCTGATGGCCTAACTCACTTAGAATGGGATTCGGGTTGAACAGCTGTCTATGCGCCACTCTTCATGAGTCCAGCCAGTAGGACTGCCACGTATGGTTGACCAGTTTGTGCGGTATGCAAAAAATCTTCATCTAAATGGAGAGGGTCATTTCCTTTCAAAGACCCAATGGATTTTAATATTTATGTCAAGTTTCCAAAAGATAGAGCTAAAGTGTCACAGGGAAGAGTGACTTTATCTGATTCTCACATGACACGGGATGATGTATAGAGGGAAGTTCTGGCTCCTTCCCACTGTATTCTGTACCCTGTAGGGATGAACAGAGCATAGCTGGGAAAGGTTCCAACATCCATCCAGAAGCAGATGTGATGGATTGGTCTGTGTCTGCCCATCCCCCAGGTGCTGTCCCCTCTGTCTGACTCCATCCTGGCTGAGAAGACGGTCACTGTGTTGGACGACAAAGTTGCGGTGTCAGACCTGGCCATCCAGCTCGTGGCTGGGCTGTCTGTCACCCTCCACCCCAGCACAGAGAACAGCAGGGCTATCACGGCTGTGGCCACAGCTGAGGAGCTGCTGCGGGCCCCTAAACAGGTAAGGGCCCGGATGCCAGAAGGGAACAGGGTCCCGCCTGATCTAGCCAAAGGGGAGGGAGGCGGGAGGAATGGGAGCAGGGTAGCCAAACCACGTTCCAGGAGGAAGTGATGCTGGCTGTGTAAAATCCACGTGGCTTTGAGGTCTGAGTAGTGGGGTCTGGATGAACTAGAAGAGTGGTACCCAGTGCCCAGAGGTGGACGAACCATCTGGGCAGCAAATTCTCAGAAATCCAGCTGCTTCAGATAACACCCACTGTCGTTCACAGTTCTGTGGGTCGGGAATCTAGGTGGGCTCAGTGGGTTACCACGCTCTGGGGTCCACAGGCTGAGAGCACAGCATCTTATCAGGATGCTCTGGGGACGAATCCACTTCCACTCTCACTGGTGTGGTTGGCGGAATCCAGCTCTGTGTGGTTGAATGCCTGAGGTTTCCTAGGTTTGTTGCTGCTGGCCGGAGCCTCTCTCCACTTCCTTCTCTCTGCCCACACCCTGCACCAGCTTCAGAACCACTAACAGTGCATAGAGTCCTTTCCATGCTTGCAACCTCTGAGTTTCCCTCTGTCACCACCCAGAAAAGCTCTTCTGCTTCCAAAGGCTTGTATGACTACAGCAGACCCATCCAACTCAGCTAGGCAGCTCTCCCTAACTTCACCTGTGCCTATAACATCATAAGAGGGACATCTCATCACATTCTCAGGTTCAAAGGAATAGGGTGGACCATTCCAGAAATTCAGCTGTTGCTACCTGGCTTTGTTCCAGACTATCACCAGCAGGTACCTACGAATAGAAGGGGGAAAAGTAGGAACAGTGAGAGACTTTATTTTCTTGGGCTCCAAAATCACTGCAGATGGAGACTGCAGCCATGAAACTGAAAGATACTTGCTCTTTGGAAGAAAAGCTATGACAAACCTAGACAGCATATTAAAAAGCAGAAGCATTACTTCAAATGCTTGTCAAAGCTACAGTTTTTCCTGCAGTCATGTATGGATGTGAGAAGGCTGAGCACTGAAGAATTGATGCTTTCAAACTGTGGTGCTGGAGAATTCTCTTGAGGGTCCATTGGACACCAAGGAGATCCAACCAGTCCATCGTAAAGGAAATCAGTCCTGAATATTCATTGGAAGGACTGTTGCTGAGGCTGAAACTCCAATACTTTAGCCACCTGATGCGAAGAACTGACTCACTGGAAAAGACCCTGATCCTGGGAAAGACTGAAGGCAGGAGGAGAAGCGGGTGACAGAGGACGAGATGGTTGGATGGCATCATTGACTCAATGGCCATGAATTTGAACAAACTCCCGGAGATAGCAACAGACAGAGGATTCTGGGTTGCTGCAGTCCATGGGGTCTCAAAGACACGTGACTTAGCAACTGAACAACACAACCACCCAGCTTTGTTCCAGAGCATCACCAGCAGGGGCCTGTAGGGGGTTCTCATTCACATCCAGCTTACAGTGCTGGCACCTCTGCTCACCTCTCCTGGGGAAGGACACTGGCATGGTGTTGGCTGGTTTAGAAAGAGCAGAGGAGGAAAGTGGGGAGACAAAGCAGAAGGCATGAAGCTATTTGCCAAGAACTAGTAATTAATTAGGGGACGATTGGCATTGCCACCTCCCTGGCGTGGGGCAAGGCCACCCATCAGCTTCCAGCATCACCCATCCGTCTTCATCGGCTGATGGTAATTGGAGGGCCCCGGCGCTGCCTACAGGGATTTATGGATGGAGTTCATTCAATCTGCAGACATGACTCTTGAAAGAATAGGAGCTCTAAATCATGCCCGGACGTGTGTTATTTTAAGTATTTCAGAATTTCTCATCTTTAGGGAAATGTGCTGGCTTCTCCCCAGACAATCCCTATGTTCCAACCTTACTGTCATGAGCTAATGGAAAGACCTGGTCTCAGTCACACAGCAGGGCTGATGGAGATGGATGCTGGCAAGCCTGCAGTGTTCTGAGGGCTTAATTCGGATTGTCTGCTGTTCAGAGGGGCTTGTTTGATGTTAAGTTCATTCGCTGTCTCAAGTTGGTAAAGAAAAATGAACTCTAGATGAAAAGTCAGCCAAGATGAACTGGCACAGTGCATTACCAGTGTTTTATCTCAGTCCTTGGAGTGTGGAAGGCTGGCCTCTTGTTCTTGATATTTCCAACTTTGAAATTCAAAAGGTTTGCCATGAATATGAGGGCAATCGTATTATACTTCCCCGTGCCCTATTAGTTCTGAAGAAAGCTAGAATAGTAAAGAGAAATGAGGTCTCCCACAGCATGAATGCATTCAACTGAGACTTTAGAAGGGAGTCTGTCCAATGGTGTGATTTCTCAGTTGATGAAGCTAAAGGAGAGAAGGGCAGGAAACAAAATTCCTGAGCCAATCGTGTCTTAGCTTTGATTCCCCCAGAAGCTGAGCCTGAGAAGGATCTGCATGCCAGGACTTCATCTGGGCAGTGAAGGGAACCCTAGAAGGGAGTCTGGAAGTGAGGGAAGGGAGGAAGGAAAGACAGCCAAAAGAGTGTGTACCCTGAACTTATGGTTGCCAGGGGGAAGGATGGGGGAAGGAATAGTTAGGGAGTTTGGGATAAACATGTACCCATTGCTATATTTAAAATGGATAATAACAAGGACTTACTGTATAGCACAGGGAACTCTCCTCAATGTTATGTGGCAGCCTGGATGGGAGGGGAGTTTTGGTGAGAATGGATACATGTATATGTATGGCTGAATCCCTTTGCTGTCCACCTGAAACTATCACAATATTGTTAGTTGACTGTACTCCAATATAAAACAAAAAGTTAAAAAAAAAGTGTATTCCCAACTCAGCCACCACTGTGGGGAACTGGAGCCTGGATCTCCTGGGAAACCATCAGGCAGTGTAGAAAAGACTGAAGCGTCATTATACCTGAGGGGCAAGGAAGCTGGGATATTTATCACCCTTCCCATCAGCCCTTATTGGAGGGCTGCTTCTGGGGGGTGTTAATTTTTCAGCACTTCCAGCTGTGGGCATGACCACATGGATTTCAGAGGTTAGAATGCTCCTCGGCAAGACGACCTTGCAAGTTTGACAGCTGAAAGTCAAGCAGGCAGGTTTTGTGGGGTAATGGGCAGATGCCAACAGCAAGCACACACCATCTTTAGATTTCAGGTGCATTCTCACTCACTCCTAACAGGAGGCTGGTGTTAGTCTGGGCTTTCTATCAGTGATAAGAGACCTAACTCAGGCTGGCCAAGACAGATGTAAGAATTTATCAGTTCATGTCCAAGCATTTGAATCTTCAGGTAAAGCTAGATCCAGATGCTCCAGTGGTGTCAACGGAAACCTTTATTTTTAAGGACTTCTCTGGCGGTCCAGTGATTAAGACTCTACACTTTCACTGAAGGGGATACGGGTTCAATCCCTGGTTGGAGAACTAAAATCCCACATGCCAAGCTGCATAGCCAAAAAAATAAATAAGTAAACCTCCATTTTTAAAAATGAAATGCTCTTTTTAAAAACAAGTATCATTTAAAAAAAAAAAAAAAGAAGAAGAAACATTTTGGCTGCACCCTATGGCATGTGGGATCTTAATTCCCCTGCCAGGGAGAGAACCCACACACCGGCATTGGAAGGCAGAGTTTGGACCACCAAGGATGTCCTCAGGAGCCTTTATTTTTATTATTGGCACTTGTCCTCAATTCTGGAAGCTGTCCAGCCATTAATTCTTTGACTTTTAAAGTTCTCCCATATTCTTTCCTTCTGTAACTCTTAACAGAAGACTGTTGGTCATTCTCTTCCTCATTTCTTCAACCATCCTTTCCCATGCTTCATCAATTTATATTCCTGAGGTTACATTCTGGGTGAATTTCTTGACTCAGTTTCCCAGTAACTAATTCCCAGTAACTAATTCTCTCCTCAACCATGTCTAATCTGCTATTCAGACTGAGTGATGAATTTCAACCAGAAGATTTTTCACATCTATAAGTTCTGTTTGGTTCTTTCCACAGCTCCCTGTTCTTTTTTCCAGTCTTTCACACTCATTCAGAGTAGTTTTTACTCTTTTTAACTCCCTTTAACTATTGTCTTTCATTGGCTAGTTTTTGTTACTGGTTTGTTTTATTTTTATTGTCCTAGTCTTCTGATCTTTGTATGTGAATTTTTTCTGATTCTCTCTCATGGTAGAGCCTTCTTTTGTAGGGATTGATTTTTCTTGTTTTTTTCATGAGCATCTCTTGAGCCGTGATTGCTTTGCCCTATGTGGTTTCTGAGAAATTCCTGTAGATTTTTGCATGTGTGTGAGTCTAGCTTCCAGTTACCATCTTTGCTTGCAGCTCCTGCAGCATCGGATGGTATAACTTCAGACCCACACTCAGTTATGGGGAAGGGGTGGGGTTCTGATTTTCAGGAAGACATTTTCCCACTCAGTGCTCAGAGCAGAAATGAGCACCTTTGCTGTGTCTCTGATCCAGTGGATAGGATTTCTCATCTCCGTATGTGGAGAGGAATCCTAGCTTTATGTTAAAGTTCTCATGCCCATCTGACACTTGCCCAGGTGGGTATCAACATCCCAGCCACTGGCTGGTGGGTCTTCTAAATAGTTCTACACCCCCTCAAGCAATCTCAGTAACAGTTACCTATGTGTATCACTGTAGTATGCCTTCTTTTTAAATTTCTGATTCCTAGGAATTTGCATCTCTTATTTGTATTTTTTACCTAGGTTTTAACTAGTTTATACTCAGCCATCTGTTGAGTATGACATTCTCTGTTGTTGTGACATGCTCTTAAGAGTCTTTCTCTCTCACTATGTCAACTTTCTTTCTCCTGTGCTGGCCTCAGATTCCAGCAGATTGCTTAAGATTGCAACCACTTAAGTGGTTGCAGGAGGGCCACTCCCCATTTCCAGGCTTCCATCCCAACTCAGTAGTCCCAAAGGAAATAAAATTATTCTCTAATTTCAGCAAAAGCCCAGAGATCACATCCCATTGGCTGGTTTGGATCATGTGCTCCTTCCTGAGCCAATCACTGGGATCAGAGTAGTGGAATGTTGTGATTGGCCAGACCTTGGTCACATGCCCACTTCTGGTACTGGAGGGTGGGGTGCATCCCACCCATGCTCCTTGGACTCTGAATGGAGTTAAGACTTGGGTCTGAAAGGAAAATTAGTGTTCTAGCTCCCATCAGAAAAGAGGAATGGAAATTGGATCGGCCAAATAGATGTTCATCTCAGAACCTTTAGGTACTTTAAGTCCCCTACACATGAACCTTCAAGTTTTAAACTTTAAAAGATGCAAACATGTGTTTGCATGTCCAGTCACATAACTTAGTTCGTGTGTCTGGTGTCCATTGTCACATGGTGCATCCTCTACAAGGGGTTGTGCTTTTGTGTACTTTATAGTACTGTATAAAGTACAGTAGTGCAGTATCTTTATTTCAAGCCCAGGATGTCTGGAAGCAAGTGCAAAGGCAGCAGTGATGTAGCTGATACTGTACTATACTTTTCAAGTTCCTGTACTGTAAAGTTAAAAATGTTTTCTTTGTTTTTTGTGTTTGTTTGCTTTTTATGTATTATTTGTGTGAAAAGTATTATAAACCTATCACAGTACAGTAGTAGATAGCCAGTTGTGTTTGTTGGGTACCTAAGCTAACTTTGTTGGACTTAATGAACAAATTCACTCTTGGGACTGAACTTGTTCGTATGTAGGGGACTTACTGTATTCACATTCCCACTTTCAGTTGGGGGAAACTGAGGCCCAGAAGAATTGGTTTAAAGAAAGATGCTCCCAGGGAAGCAGTGGATCCATGCATTTAATTCAAAACTCCCACTTCAAACTCTCTGCCTTTTGTCATAGGGTCCAGCGGCCAGGATTAGAAGAAACACTGATCCTTCACCCATAGCAGACTCCTGGAGTTCCATTAGCTGTTCCCAGCCATAAGATCACTGCCCCTTTCCCTCCCTACTCTGCTTCTTGCTTCGCCTTTGTAACATCCAGTAGATTGTCCAGTAGCAGTTACCCTAGGCATTTCACAGCCAGCGCCCACCCATCTCTCTCCTGATCTCCAATTACCTTCCTTCCTCCCTGTCATTAAACCAAACATTAAAATTAAAACTCAGCACATCAAACTTATGCAGAACTAACATCCCAGCCCAGCTCCAGGAAACATCCCAGCCTGCCATGATAAACAGCTGTGTATTGCTTTTTTTTTTTTAATTAATTTTTATTGGACTATAGTTGCTT
This sequence comes from Bison bison bison, assembly GCF_000754665.1. Lineage (NCBI taxonomy): Eukaryota > Metazoa > Chordata > Mammalia > Artiodactyla > Bovidae > Bison > Bison bison. The sequence continues at coordinate 1,596,881 of NW_011494732.1, read as the reverse complement.
TACAATGTTGTTAGTTTCTGCTGTACAGCAAAGTGAATCAGCTGTATGTATACATATATCCCCTCTCTTTTGGATTTCCTTCCCATTTAGGTCACCACAGAGCATTGAGTAGAGTTCTCTGAGCTACACAGTAAGTTCTCATTAGTTAAACTGCTGTGCATTGTTTATTATCTATCAGTTTTCTAAAGACTACTCAGTGACTGGCGCGTGGCCTGACACAGAAGAGGCTTTTAATACATGTCCCTGGAATGATCAGATGAATGAAAATTGGACCACTCAGTGCCTGTTCTTAGAGGGACTGGGAAGAATTCCAGACACAACACAATTGTCTCCTGTAGTCCCTGGCCTCAGTGACCTCAGAGTCAAAGGCAGCCAGGAAACTAACTAGCAACCACGGTTAAGACTCAAACTGCCTGGACTCAACCCCAACTCTGTCAGTTAGCTCTGCAAACTTGGGCGAGCCGTGGGTCCCTGCCATGTTTCAATCTACTTACCTGCAGAAAGAGAAATATGCGTAATAGTATCTACCTTGTATATTGATGGGAAGATTAAATGAGTCGCTAATGAAAATGACTTAGAACAGGGGCTGGTACCCAGGAATCACTATGGACATCTTAGCTACCATCACTCCCATGGTAGTAGAATAATGGTACACCAAAGACTGCCACATCTAATTCCTAGACCCTGTGAAAAGTCACCTTATGTATCAAAAGGGATTTTGCAGTGGTGATTAAGGATCTTGAGATGCAGAGATTACCATGGATTATGCAGAGAATGGAATACACTGAACTCAGTGTCATCACAAGGGTTCTGATGAGAAGGAAAAGTGGTGCATCAGAGAGAGGGGCAGGAAATGTGAAGGCTCCAAGGACACGCTCAAGTGAAGTCTTCCTTAATAAATGTAATGGAGCCTTAATTCAGTGAGGGCTGTTTATGGGGTCTTTTCCCCCTTGTAAGGATTATGCTGGAGCTGTCTTTGCCTATCTGCATTTGTTCTTGTTTCAATTAAGCTGTCTCTCAGATCTTTATATAAACCCTAGATGTTTTTCCCCCCAGCTTCATCAACCACCAGGTCTGGATTTTCAGTCCTGCCCCTGAGTCTTTGGGTTCTCCTCTAGGATTGGTAGGGGCAGGAGCGAGATGCAGGATCCTAAGAGAAGAAGCGTCTCCCCCATTCTC
>NW_011494732.1:1589614-1595602 GCF_000754665.1 Bison bison bison | reverse complement strand
CATTCTCACCTCCTCCTATCACCTGTGGATTTTCTAACTGCCTCTCTCCCCACAGGAAGCTGTGGTCAGCACTTGGCTCCAGTTCAGCGATGGCTCCGTGACGCCCCTGGACATCTACGACACCAAGGACTTCACCCTGACAGCCACCTCCCTGGACGAGGCCATCGTGTCCGTCCCCCAGCCCCGCTCGCCCAGGTGGCCCACTGTGATGGCTGAAGGCGAAGGCCAGGGACCCCTGGTCCGAGTGGATCTGACCATCGCAGAGGCCTGCCAAAAATCCAAACGCAAGAGCGTCCTGGCAGTCGGCGTGGGGAGCGTCAGGGTCAAGTTCGGGCAGAACGACGCCAACTCCAGCCCAGGTGTGGACTACGAGGAGGGTGAGATCAAGAACCACGCCAGCGACCGGCGCCAGAAGGCCCAGGAAGGACCCTTCTATGGCAGCTCCTCCGCAGAACGCGAGGAAGGGGTCCTTCGGAGGGGCAACCCCACGGCCAAGTCACTGCTGGACAACAAGGTGGGCAAGAACAGCCGGCTGGACGGGGGCCGGCTGGCGGGGGAGGGTCAGCTGCAGACCATCCCCATCGATTTCGCCAACTTCCCGGCACAGGTGGACCTGCCCCAGGCGGGGGGCGGGCGCGGGGCCAGCGACCTGGTGCAGACTCCCCGCGGCCTGAGCGATCTGGAGATCGGCATGTATGCCCTCCTGGGGGTCTTCTGCCTGGCCATCCTCGTCTTCCTCATCAACTGCGCCACCTTCGCCCTCAAGTACAGGCATAAGCAGGTGCCCCTGGAAGGCCAGGCCTCCGTGACCCACTCGCATGACTGGGTGTGGCTGGGCAACGAGGCGGAGCTCCTGGAGAACGTGGGCGACGGCTCTCCGCCGCAGGACGAGCACACGACCATCATAGACCGCGGGCCAGGGGGCTTCGAGGAGAGCAACCGCCTCCTGCTCAACGGAGGTTCCCAAAAGCAGGGGCAGAGCCAGATCCCCAGGCCGGCCGACTCTGGGGGCAAGCAGGGCAGGGACCAGAAGCACGAGCCCCTGCACTCGCCCACCTCCAAGAGGAAAAAGGTGAAATTCACCACCTTCACCACCATCCCCGCCGACGACGGCTGCCCCACCGTCAACTCCATTCTGGGCGGGACAGAGGAGGACATCAAATGGGTGTGCCAGGACGTGGGCGTGGGTGCCCCCAAAGAACTCAGAGACTATCTGGAGAAGTTCAAGGACAACGTGTAGGCCCCTCTGGTCGAAGGACCAGCGCCTGGACACCCTCCTTCAGCTCCACGGTAGATCTGGGGCTCAACAGGGACTCTTTGGGGCCCATCTTTGAAACTATTCATAGTTGGAAGTTCTGAAGCCGGAAAGGGACAGTTTTGTGATCAGAGGTTGATGATGGCAGACTTTCTCAAGTCGGAAGAAAAAACTCTGGGAACGGAGCTGATGGAGACATTTTAACTGCGCAAGGCCAAATTAGGAAAGTTATTTTATGAGTCAAAATATAACCCAGACAAGCTACCAAAAAGTATTTGTTAAAAAAAAAAATGCAAAAAAAAAACCAAAAACAAATAAAAACAGACAGAAGTAATCATCTGTTTATATTTCTAATAAAGGATCAAAAATATAAAACTAGGGCCTGCTTAGAGACATTTTCCATTTTAATTCAATTTTCTTTTTCCAGGGACACCCTTTGACTGTCACCCTGGGCTTGGGGAGGAGACATTTCTGAATATGGGTTGTCTCTTGGGATAAACTTGAATATTTTCACATCTTTACTTAATAATCTTTTCTTTTTCCATATTCTCTCCCCCCACTTTTTTTTCTTTTTGTGTCTTAGACTTCCATTTGATTTATGTTTAATGTTTATTCCTGAGGATCAAATGGTATATTTTCCTAAATTAAACAAGTTATATTCCTATACAGCGGATAAATTTTTAGAAACCATGTCAGTTAATCCATTCTTTAAGTATTATGTTTGATGCTTTGCTTTATCCCTCCAGCCTTGTTGATATCTGCTGGGTTTCTACAAATAGGGGGAGTTTGCAGAGCCTTTGCTGGGATGGGGGGAAAGGTCACCTTCACCCTCCTCAGGGCCAAAACCAGTGGGTGGGACAGTGGCAGGGGCCAGTTGCAGAGAGCCCAGCCAGGGACCCCTGACTCCTCAGTGACTCCATCAGTGGTGCCCTAGGGATACTTCTATCAGGGGAAGATGAGGTCAGAGCCACAAGCCGGAATCCATCCACACCAGTAATCAGCGCCAACCTCAAAGTGTAGACCTGACCCAAGACACACTGATATCATGAAACAAACAAGGATCAAAAAAGTGTTGGAGGGCTTTTCTGTTGTTTTTCTCACTTTGTTGGGCAGGGCATAAGGGAAAAGACAAAAATCTATGTTAGATTGTCAATCAACTGTGGTTTTTTTTAACAGCCTAATTGTGTAGCAGCACATTGCAAAATGCATTCATCCTAAATGAAGCCGGATCCCATGGACAGTGGAGCCTGGCAGGCTATGGTCCATTGGGTTGCAGAGAGTCGGACACGACTGAAGCAATTTAGCACACACAAAGAGAAGCCTATGAGGCAGAGAGAAACTAGGGTCATAAACCCTCAGAGTCCAGTCTACCTGCAGATGCTGGCGAGGAAGACTCCAGGCGGTCACGTGATCCTCTCAACATAGCGGTGCCTGCAGCTACTGGGGTTGATTCCTGTTTTTATTTTTTTAATTACTAAAAGTGATAGCTAAGAAAGGGTCCTGGAAGCCTCATAACCTAGACTGGACCTTTTCAAAAGATATTTCTAGCACATATTATAGACAGTAAAAAGGAGCTATTTATTTATACCTGTGATGCCAATTGTCATTAAAACATTTTCTGTGGCTTGACAAGTCAGTGTCTCGTGGGCTGTCTCTTCTTTCACTTAACTCTTATTACTACTTCTCCCCATCAAATGTACAATGTGTTGAAGAAATAAACCTGTCTGCTAGGCTGGAAGGAAAACAATATTCTGTTTGTTGGCTTGTTTTCCTCTTGGTTTCTTGGCTGATGCGCAGTAATTCCTCATAAGGGAAACTTTCAGTCATCTGTCCACTGTTGTCTACACGAGGGGTTCTCAACTGAGTGTGCTCAGGATCACCAGGGGGAAATGTGCATTCCTCAAGAGTTCCAGAGTGATGCTGATACCGTTGGTCAGAGGTTCCCCACTTGTGAACTTCCAATTTACATCAAACATGAAAGAGAGCCTTGACATCAAATGGGAAACTGTGTTGAAACTCTCATCTGGGGAAAAGGTGTACTTTTATTCTGACTGGTTTTGCATTTGTTGTTGCTTGAAGTTTCAGTGGGATTGTGGTGGCTGTTGGCTGGTTGAGGGAAGAGAATTTTTTGGTTGAAGTTGAGGTTTTTTTTTTTAATACCTGTTTTATTTTTTAACTTTTAAAAAATTTTGAATAACTTTGAAAAATTACTTTCTGTCTGCAATTATTACAAAATATTGGCTACATTCCCTGGTGTTGTACAATATATCTTTATAGCTTATTTATAACCAATAGTTTGTACCTCCTAACCCCCTCCCCCTATTTTATCCTTTCCCACTTTCCTCTCCCCACAGGTGACTACTAGATTGTTCTTCCAAGTCTGCTTCTTTTTTGTTTTATTCACTGGTTTGTTGTGTTTTTTTGATTCCACATGTAAGTGACATCATATGGTGTTTGTTCGTCTAACTTATTTCACTAAGCATAATACCCTCCAAGTCCATCCATGTTATTGCAGATGGCAAAATTTCAATCTTTTTCATCGCTGGGTAGTATTCCATATATACTTTATCCATTTATCCACATCGTCTTCATCCATTCATCTGTTGATGGACACTTAAGTTTGTGTGCATATTTTGGCAATTATAAGTAATGCTACTCTGAACATTGGGATTCACTCATCTTTTTGAATGAGTTTTTCTGTATTTTTCAGATATAAAGCCAGGAGTGGAATAGCTAGGTGATCAGATCAGATCAGTCGCTCAGTCGTGTCCGACTCTTTTCGACCCCATGAATCGCAGCACGCCAGGCCTCCCTGTCCATCACCACCTCCCGGAGTTCACTCAGACTCACGTCCATCGAGTCAGTGATGCCATCCACCCATCTCATCCTCTGTCGTCCCCTTCTCCTCCTGCCCCCAATCCCTCCCAGCATCAGTCTTTTCCAATGAGTCAGCTCTTCACATGAGGTGGCCAAAGTACTGGAGTTTCAGCTTTAGCATCATTCCTTCCAAAGAAATCCCAGGGCTGATCTCCTTCAGAATGGACTGGTTGGATCTCCTTGCAGTCCAAGGGACTCTCAAGATAGGGTAGCTCTATTTTCAGTTTTTTGAGAAAACTCCATACTAATAACAGCTTTATTGAGACATAATTCACATAACATGAAATGGACTCATTTAGAGTATACAATTCAATGGTGTTTAGTATATTCACAGAGTGGCATCACATCAATTTTAGGAACTTTTCATCATCCCCAAAAGAAGCTCCATATTCATTAGATTCACTTCCCATTTGCCCAGAATCAAATTCCCAGCCCCAGGCAACCACCAATCTACTCTCTGTCCTTATGGATTTGCCTGGGCTCGGGGGCTGGTGTCTATATCATTATGGGGGAGTCTGTGAGAAGCCAATGGAATTAATATGTTTTGACTATTTCTTAATTGAGGCACCAGAAGAGTTCTATGCTCCCTCAGTGTGCCTGTACATATGCAGCAAAAGAAAACAGCCTGCAAGACCTCTGTGTGGGAACCACGTCTGCTCCTAAATCAAGCTCTCTACCCAGCTAGCTCACATTTTGCTTTTAAAAAATTCAGGCTTCACATAAAAAGAAAGAGGACTGTGGTTGAAGCTAATGCTAGTTGCTTCATTTCTGCCCCAAGTTATACTCTGAAAGGGCCAGTTGCTGGCCTTGGGCAGATACCTCTGTGATCCACTCGGTTCAACTGAGTGACCCAGGTTCTGAGTGCCCGAGTCGATGAGGGTGGGTGGCAACTTCCTCCTTCGGGGAGCACCTGCTATGGTGCCCATAGAGCTGAGTCCATGGTGGGGACCAACGGATCCCATTGCCCCTGGAACAGTCCTGCTTATAAAACTGGAATCTCATCAGAGTAAATGTAGTGCTTGGCTACCCTGGTCTACATTAGTGACTCCAACAATCATTAAAAATTTTCTGTTGATCATTTCAGGTGACCGGGGTCTTGAGGTGTCAAATGTCTCTTTTATTGCAAATGTAAGACTCAAATATGACTTCAGCTAGGGAGTATAGTCTGCCCTCCTTAACCATGATTCCTCCTTATCCAATCAGTAGATTCAACCCGCCAGTCAATCCTAAAGGAAATCAACCCTGAATATTCATTGCAAGGACTGATGCTGAAGCTGAAGCTCCAATACTTTGGCCACCTGATGCAAAGAGCTGACTCTTTGGAAAAGACCCTGATATTGGGAAAGATTGAGGGCAGGAGAAGAAGGGGGCAACAGAGGATGAGATGGTTGGATGGCATCACTGACACAATGGACATGAATTTGAACAAAGTTTGGGAGATAGTGAAGGACGGGGAAGCCCGGCATGCTGCAATTCATGGGGTCACATAGAGTTGAACATGACTTAGCGACTAAACAACAACCATGGATCTTTCAAGACTGTAGCATTCACTATTGAAAAAAATCACATATACGTGGACCCTTGCAGTTCAAACCCATGTTATTGGAGGATCAACTATAATATTTATTAGCATTAATTCTTTATTATTGTCAATAATAAGTTATGACAGTAATTTAATAATATTAACAATAACTACAAGGATAGTAATAATGAGACTCCATTTAACAAGTCTGGGGCAGACTCAGTGTTCAGTTCGGTTCAGTTCAGTTCAGTCGCTCAGTCGTGTCCTACTCTTTGCGACCCCATGAATCGCCGCACACCAGGCCTCCCTGTCCATCACCAACTCCCGGAGTTCA
>NW_011494732.1:1588581-1589326 GCF_000754665.1 Bison bison bison | reverse complement strand
AGGCATCAATTCTTCGGCGCTCAGCTTTCTTCATAGTCCAACTCTCACATCTATACATGACCACTGGAAAAACCATAGCCTTGACTAGACGGACCTTTGTTGGCAAAGTAATGTCTCTGCTTTTGAATATGCTATCTAGGTTGGTCATAACTTTCCTTCCAAGGAGTAAGCGTCTTTTAATTTCATGGCTGCAGTCACCATCTGCAGTGATTTTGGAGCCCCAAAAAATAAAGTCTGACACCTTTTCCCCATGTATTTCCCATGAAATGATGGGACCAGATGCCATGATCTTCGTTTCTGAATGTTGAGCTTTAAGCCAACTTTTTCATTCTCCTCTTTCACCTTCATCAAGAGGCTTTTAGTTTCTCTTCACTTATCTGCATATCTGAGGTTATTGATATTTCTCCCGGCAATCTTGATTCCAGATTGTGCTTCTTCTAGCCCAGCATTTCTCATGATGTACTCTGCATATAAGTTAAATAAGCAGGGTGACAATATACAGCCTTGACGTACTCCTTTTCCTATTTGGAACCAGTCTGTTGTTCCATGTCCAGTTCTAACTGTTGCTTCCTGACCTGCATACAAATTTCTCAAGAGGCAGGTCAGGTGGTCTGGTATTTCCATCTCTTGAAGAATTTTCCACAGTTTATTGTGATCCACACAGTCAAAGGCTTTGGCATAGTCAATAAAGCAGAAATAGATGTTTTTCTGGAACTCTCTTGCTTTTTCCATGATCCAGCGGATT